>NC_053436.1:50054154-50147204 GCF_007990345.1 Gossypium hirsutum | reverse complement strand
TAAGCAAGTTGATATCGGTAAATTGCGTATTGTGAAATATTCCGTTAGCTAAATGTGTGTTATTCTTTGTTTATGCTGGAATTCCTTGCTCAAAACTTACTAAGCATAATTGCTTACTCGTTACACTGCTCCTCTGTTTTATAGATTTTTGGTTCTCCAGCTATCGGACTCGGGATCTTGAAGTCGAAGTCGCCCACACTATCAAAGGCTCTTTTGGGTACTATTTGTTGAATGTTGATATGGCATGTATAGGACTACCCATTGTTGTTTTTCGAGTAATTTATGAAATGTATAAGTGTACAGCCATGCGAAAATGGCTTGTAGAAGTGGAGTATGGCATTAGACCATTCGTGTTTATGAATGTATAGATGGTTTCATGATGTAACTATAGTTGGAATGGAAGTTTTGAGCAATTGATCAGCCATTGGAATGGCTAAGTATGATCATATGTGGGCATATGTATGACAAGGCCCTAGTTGGTCCATGAAACCCCGAAAATAGGTAAGGTTTACTTTGAAAACAGAGGCTGACAGCAGCAGTGGTGTGGATTGGAAAAAAAATCACAAGAATTCGTAGGAGTGGAATTAAATAGTGAATAAATTATGTAATCGAACCTTGATGAATCTACTTTCATATGAAAGTAACGAAACAATCATATGAACAGTACAGTAAGAGATATTCAGGTTCTTGTGGAACAGGGCCAGAACAGTTTCTGGATTCCCTGTTCCAACTTGGGAAATTCACTATAAATTGAACAGAGATAATTAGGAGTCATACCATATATGTATGGATTCCTCTCTGAGTCTAGTTTCCATAGAAACAAACGGCATCAGTATTGAAGCTCTGTGCAGAGAGATATCCAAGTCGTAATGGGAAAAGGTCAGTGTAGTCGACCCCTGTAACATGGGAGACTTTGACTAATAAACTGTACTAATTGGCCCGACCAAAAATTCTAGAAAAAATACATAGGTGGGGACATGAGTCTAGTTTCAGGGAAAAATCACAAAACTGATTTTCGAGTTGTGAAACTCAAGATATGATTTTTGAAGCGACTAGTACTCAGACTGGGCAGTGTCTGGAAAAATTTTTCAAAGTTTGTTAATATCTCGTGTCCGACTCCGGTGTCGGTCTCGGGTTCGGGGTGTTACATTAAATTGGTATCAGAGCTACGGTTTAGTCGATTCTAGGACTACCGTAATGTGTTGGGTCTAGCTATACATGCCATTTTATGTGATTACTTGATAGTGTGGTGACTTCTGAAAATTGTAAATGTGTTTATAGTAATGGATCCCGATCGTGACCGAGAGGTAGCTGATGATCTTGAGAGTGTAGCGCCTGCTCCCGCACAAGGGACAGTGCCGGCAGACTCTCAACCTAATGCTAGTAATTCGAATGATGAAGCTAGACAAGCATTCTATAGCGTGATGAATGATTGGTTCAACCAATACATTCGAACTAATATGGCTGTTCCACAACCTCCATTCCCGACAAATACTACCCCCGCAACTACAATACCACCGGTAACGGACCAAATAAGGTCAAATAAGCCCCCAGTTGATAGAATCCGAAAACATGGGGCTACTGAATTTAAGGCTATGGATAGCGATGATGCCGAGCAAGCTGAATTTTGGCTGGACAACACTATCCGGGTACTCGATGAGCTATCTTGTACATCCGATGAATGCCTAAAGTGTGCCATCTCCTTGCTACGTGATTCTGCCTACTATTGGTGGAGTACTCTGACTTCTGTTGTGCCCCGAGAGCAAGTAACTTGGGAGTTTTTCCAAACTGAGTTTCGGAAAAAGTATATCAGTCAGAGATTTGTTGATCAAAAACGGAAGGAATTTCTTGAGCTTAAGCAAGGCTCCATGTCGGTTACTGATTACGAGCGAAAATTTGTTAGACTTAGCAAATACGCTCGGGAATGTGTTTCGTCCGAAGCTATTATGTGTAAACGCTTCGAGGATGGGCTGAATGAAGATATAAAAATGTTCGTTGGCGTTCTTGAAATACGAGAGTTCGTGGTACTTGTTGAACGAGCTTGTAAAGCCGAAGAGCTTAGAAAAGAAAAGCAAAGAGTTGATGAGGGAACTGGAGAGTTTCGTAAAAGATCCTCGGGAAGGTCTCTTCAACAGACATCGAAGAGATTTCGAGATGATGCGGGCCAGTTTAGGGGCACTTCGGGCCTTTTTAGACGAGATCGTGATCGACCCCTTGTGGGTACACGAGGCACTTCAGTCGCCAGTGTTGGGAATGAACGTCGAGACAGAACGAAATGCCGATATTGCGGTAAATGGCATTCGGGGAGTTGTAGATTCCCTGACCGCTCCTGTTACAAATGCGGATCAGTTGACCACTTCATTAAAGATTGCCCGAGGTTGTCGGAACAGAATGTAAATCAGAGTGGGAGACCGGGTGCTACCACTACTCGGGGTAGACCATCTGGAAATGCGGGCAATGCTGGTGGTGGTCAAAGAGGATCTAGAGATGATATAACCAGATCCGAAGCTCGTGCGCCTGCTAGAGCTTATGCTATACGTGCCCGCGAGGATGCTTCTTCGCCTGATGTTATTACCGGTACATTCACTCTCTTTGATACTAATGTAATTGCTTTGATTGACCCCGGTTCTACTCATTCTTACATATGTGAAACCTTAGCCTCCAGTAAGACTTTACCTATTGAGTCTACTGAGTTCGTAATTCGGGTGTCAAATCCCTTGGGTCGTTACGTGCTTGTCGACAAAGTGTGTAAGAAATGTCCCCTGGAAATTCGAGGTTCCTGTTTCCCGGCGAACTTGATGCTTTTGCCGTTTGACGAATTTGATGTTATCCTTGGTTTGGATTGGTTGACCGCGCATGATGCGGTTGTGAATTGCAAGAGCAAGACTATTGATTTGAGGTGCGCAAATAACGAAGTAATCCGAGTTGAATCTGCGGACTTGGAGGGGATGCCAGCTGTAATATCAACAATGTTGGCACAGAAATATGTAAGAAGAGGGTGCGAAGCATACCTTGCGTATGTACTTGATGACAAAGAATTAGAAAAGAAACCCGAATCTGTGCCGGTGGTTTGTGAATACCCGGATGTTTTTCCGGAAGAATTGCCGGGTTTACCACCTGTTCGGGAGATAGAGTTTGGTATTGAGCTTGCACCTGGGACTACGCCGATTTCGATAGCCCCATATCGTATGGCACCAACCGAGTTAAAAGAGTTAAAAGCTCAGTTGCAAGAATTGACGGATAGAGGTTTTGCTCGACCAAGCTTCTCACCTTGGGGTGCACCAGTATTGTTCGTGAAAAAGAAGGACGGAACCATGAGGTTGTGCATTGACTATCGTCAGCTGAATAAAGTGACGATAAAGAACAAATATCCGTGCCGCGCATCGATGATTTGTTCGACCAACTGAAGGGAGCCTCAGTGTTCTCAAAAATAGATTTGAGATCGGGCTATTATCAGTTGCGAATTCGAGATTCAGATATTCCCAAAACTGCCTTCCGAATGAGATATGGTCACTATGAATTCTTAGTGATGCCGTTTGGGCTCACTAATGCCTCTGCGGTATTTATGGATTTGATGAATCGGATCTTCAGACCATATTTGGATCGGTTCGTAGTTGTGTTCATTGATGACATTTTGGTCTATGCAAGAGATGAGGCCGAACATGCTGAGCATCTAAGGCTAGTGCTGCAAATTTTGCGGGAAAAGCAGTTATATGCTAAGTTCAGTAAGTGTGAGTTCTGGTTAAGAGAGGTTAGCTTCTTGGGTCATGTGGTATCCGCGTCGGGTATTCGAGTTGACCCGAACAAAATTTCAGCCATACTTGACTGGAAACCTCCGAGAAATATTACTGAGGTTCGGAGCTTTTTGGGGCTCGCCGGTTATTACCGACGATTTGTCAAAGGTTCCTCGATGATAGCCACACCAATGACGAAGCTACTTCAAAAGGACGTTAAGTTCGAATGGACGGAGAAGTGTCAGAAAAGTTTTGATCAACTGAAAACTCACTTGACTGAAGCTCCAATTTTAGTGCAACCCGAATCGGGTAAAGAGTTTGTCATTTATAGTGACGCATCCCTACTTGGGTTGGGTTGCGTATTGATGCAAGACGGTCGAGTCGTGGCCTATGCGTCGAGACAATTGAAGCCACACGAGAGGAATTATCCGACCCATGATCTCGAACTAGCTGCCATCGTGTTTGCTTTAAAAATATGGCGACATTATCTGTTTGGTGAGAAGTGCCATGTATTTTCGGATCACAAAAGTCTCAAATATTTGATGACTCAACGAGACTTGAATCTGCGACAAAGACATTGGCTTGAGTTGTTGAAAGATTACGAGCTTGTCATTGATTACCACCATGGAAAGGCTAACGTGGTTGCGGACGCCTTAAGCCGGAAGTCATTGTTTGCTTTACGAGCGATGAACGTGCATTTGTCTGTTCTACCAGACAATGTGTTAGTAGCTGAATTAAAAGCTAAACCATTATTGACTCACCAAATTCGTGAAGCTCAGAAAGTCGATGATGAATTGGTTGCAAAACGGGCTAAGTGTTTTCCGAACGAGGAATCGGAGTTTCAAATTGATGATGATGATTGTTTGAGGTTCAGAAATCGTTTGTGTGTTCCAAGGAATTCGGAACTCATTTCGATGATTCTGAACGAAGCCATTGTAGCCAAATGTCAATTCACCCGGGGAGTACGAAAATGTACAACGATTTGAAACGTCAATTTTGGTGGCATGGTATGAAACGGGACATCTCCGACTTTGTTTCGAGATGTTTAATATGTCAACAAGTGAAAGCAGAACATCAAGTGCCTTCAGGATTACTCCAGCCGATCATGATACCCGAGTGGAAATGGGATCGAGTCACAATGGACTTTGTGTCCGGACTGCCCTTGTCAGCAAGTAAGAAGGATGCGATATGGGTTGTTGTTGATAGACTGACTAAGTCGGCTCATTTCATCCCCGTACGCACGGATTTTTCATTGGATAAACTAGCTGAATTGTACGTTTATCAAATTGTGAGATTACACGGGGTACCTGTTTCTATCGTGTCGGATAGAGATCCGAGATTCACCTCACGATTTTGGAAGAAATTGCAAGAAGCTTTGGGTACCAAGCTACATTTTAGCACTGCTTTTCACCCCCAAACCGATGGTCAATCCGAGCGGATAATTCAGATACTTGAGGATATGTTGAGATGTTGCATCCTCGAGTTCAGTAGTTCATGGGAACGATATTTACCTTTGATTGAATTCGCTTACAACAATAGTTTTCAATCAAGTATTAAGATGGCACCTTACGAGGCTTTGTACGGTCGTAAATGCCGTACACCATTGTTTTGGACCGAGCTCGGTGAAGGTAAAATTTTCGGAGTTGATTTGATTAAAGATGCTGAACAGAAAGTAAAGGTAATCCGTGAAAGTCTGAAGGTAGCCACGGATCGTCAGAAGTCGTACGCAGATTTGAAACGAAAAGACATCGAGTATCAGGTGGGAGACAAAGTGTTCCTTAAGGTTTCACCTTGGAAAAAGATACTCAGGTTCGGCCATAAGGGCAAGTTGAGCCCAAGATTCATTGGGCCGTACGAAATCTCCGAACGAGTTGGTCCGGTTGCGTATAGATCGATTTTGCCCCCGGAGCTCGAAAAGATTCATGACGTCTTTCATGTTTCGATGCTTCGACGCTGTCGATCTGATCCATCGCATATAATTAGCCCATCAGAGGTTGAAATTCAAGTCGACATGAGCTATGAAGAAGAACCGATGCGTATCCTAGCTCGTGAAGTGAAGGAGTTGCGAAACAAAAGAGTTCTGCTAGTAAAGGTGTTATGGCTCAAACACGGGATCGAGGAAGCTACTTGGGAGACCGAGAGCTCGATGAAAGAACGATACCCAAACCTATTTACCGGTAAGATTTTCGGGGACGAAAATTTCTTAAGTGGGGGAGAGTTGTGACAGCCCAAAGTTGACCCTAGTCGGGAAGTAGTTTCGGGACCGCTAAACCGAGTCACCGAAATGTTTGAATGTGATACTTATTGTCTAGAATATGTAATTATGAATGTGTGAAAATTTCAAGCTTCAATTTGGTTGATTTCATGTGAATTTAGTCAATAGGACTTATGTGAGAAAATTCTAAAATGTGATAGGTCAATGTGTGAGGACCTATTAGTGCATGGGAAAAAAGGGGGGACTTGCATGTCAAATTTCCCCCCCTAATGAGTAGTGGCCGGCCATGACAAGGAATGATGGGCAAAACATGTCATGAAACATGTTTTGTTAATGGAAGAATAAAATAAGGAGTATGGGTAATAAAGAAATGGAAAACAAAAGAAAAAAAATGTGTGGTTGTCCCCCCATTGCCGTGAGCTAAAGAAGAGAAAAGGAGAGAATTTTGTTCATCCTTTTCTCATCTTCATGCTTGCCGAATCTAGAAAGAAAAAAACAAAGAAAAATTTTCTCATCCTTTGGTTCATCCTTGGCCAAAAATTTTAAGGAGGAAAGAAGAAGAAAGGTGAAGAGATTCGGCCATGCATGTAGCTAGGCTAAGGTATGTTTGATGATGTTCCATGAGATGCATGCATGTTTTAGTTGTTAGCTTGAGTTCTACCTAGCCCATGGTCTAAATCTTGCTATGTGATGGAAATGGCACTTGACCATGGATGCATCATTCTTGGTTGGTGTTTGATGTTGTGGTGATGAGGCATTGAGGATGAGTTAAGATTCGGCCTAGGTGGAGGTTGTGTTAATGCCATTGCATGCAAAATATGAAGCTTGTTAATGATGCATGTGATGATGGCTTGATGATTCTTGAACCTCCTTTTTAGCATTTTTGTGTGAGCACATATGTGCATTGGTTGCTAAATGGAGAAGAATCGGCTAGCAAGATGTGTGCTAAGGCCGAATGTAACTTTGCATGTTAATGAGCAATGCATGTGTTAAATTGATGAAAAGGGGGAGGATGCTTTACTAGTGTGTATATGTGTGTATTAAGTGTTGAAATCGACCCCAAAAATAGACATGCATATTCGGCCAAGGGGAAAGAAATTAGCTAATATGTTGTGTTGATGCATGATTTTTGCATGTATGAGACTTTAATGTCTAATGTATAAATATGGGCTAAGTGCCTTGTGTTCATCTTTTTGATGCCTAAATGATGAAATCAATTTATTTGTTTAATTAAGCTCAAGAGCAAAGGGGAAATAAATCCGATAAAGGGAAGGAAAAAGTGGTCGAATAGTTAGCGGAATCGTTCGACAACACCCGAGGTAAGTTCTTGAGTAAGAGAGCTTAAATTACGATGTGATTAAATCATGTTTTAAGCAAATTAAAATCATGCTCTATGAGTGGCTATTGAGCCGAATGTGCAAGGATGGTGTGTGCCTTGTGTTTGAGTTTTGCTAATGAAAAAGAAATACGAATGTGCCATGAATTATTGTTAGAGGTGCATGATTAATTGAATGCTGTCCGGGCTAAGTCCCGAAGGCTTTGTGCTAAGTGAATATATCCGGACTAAGATCCGAAGGCATTTGTGCGAGATACAAATTCCGGGTTAAGCCCCGAAGGCCTTTGTGCGAGATACTAAATCCGGGTTAAGTCCCGAAGGCATTTGTGCGAGTTATTAAATCCGGGTTAAGTCCCGAAGGCATTCGTGCGAGTTGTTAAATCCGGGTTATGTCCCGAAGGCATTTGAACGAGGAGCTATATCCGGTTAAATCCCGAAGGTACGTGATTTGGTAATGAATGAGCTTGCTGTAAAATTCCAGCGAATACTCGAAAAACATCCCAATAGGGGGATATGTTACGTATGTGTTGAATTTAATCGAGCCCTTACAAATAAATGTTCGCTCAGTTGATAAACGAGCTATCGGCCTTCGGCTAAGTTAGTCTATTGTGTATGTACATAAGGGTTGTTAATGTTGTGAAGCAAGTTTGATATCGGTAAATTGCGTATTGTGAAATATTCCGTTTAGCTAAATGTGTGTTATTCTTTGTTTATGCTGGAATTCCTTGCTCAAAACTTACTAAGCATAAATTGCTTACTCGTTACACTGCTCCTCTGTTTTATAGATTTTTGGTTCTCCAGCTATCGGACTCGGGATCTTGAAGTCGAAGTCGCCCACACTATCAAAGGCTCTTTTGGGTACTATTTTGGTTGAATGTTGATATGGCATGTATAGGACTACCCATTGTTGTTTTTCGAGTAATTTATGAAATGTATAAGTGTACAGCCATGCGAAAATGGCTTGTAGAAGTGGAGTATGGCATTAGACCATTCGTGTTTATGAATGTATAGATGGTTTCATGATGTAACTATAGTTGGAATGGAAGTTTTGAGCAATTGATCAGCCATTGGAATGGCTAAGTATGATCATATGTGGGCATATGTATGACAAGGCCCTAGTTGGTCCATGAAACCCCGAAAATAGGTAAGGTTTACTTTGAAAACAGAGGCTGACAGCAGCAGTGGTGTGGATTGGAAAAAAAATCACAAGAATTCGTAGGAGTGGAATTAAATAGTGAATAAATTATGTAATCGAACCTTGATGAATCTACTTTCATATGAAAGTAACGAAACAATCATATGAACAGTACAGTAAGAGATATTCAGGTTCTTGTGGAACAGGGCCAGAACAGTTTCTGGATTCCCTGTTCCGACTTGGGAAATTCACTATAAATTGACCAGAGATAATTAGGAGTCATACCATATATGTATGGATTCCTCTCTGAGTCTAGTTTCCATAGAAACAAACGGCATCAGTATTGAAGCTCTGTGCAGAGAGATATCCAAGTCGTAATGGGAAAAGGTCAGTGTAGTCGACCCCTGTAACATGGGAGACTTTGACTAATAAACTGTACTAATTGGCCCGACCAAAAATTCTAGAAAAAAATACATAGGTGGGGACATGAGTCTAGTTTCAGGGAAAAATCACAAAACTGATTTTCGAGTTGTGAAACTCAAGATATGATTTTTGAAGCGACTAGTACTCAGACTGGGCAGTGTCTGGAAAAATTTTTCAAAGTTTGTTAACATCTCGTGTCCGACTCCGGTGTCGGTCTCGGGTTCGGGGTGTTACATCATTCATTGCCGAAATTGAGAAAGGAAAGATTGAAAAAAAGAAACCAAGGCATTCGGCCATGGCTAGTTCAAAGGAAAGGTATGCATTGTGATTTTATTCTAATTGATGTTGAGATTAAGTTGATAAGTGTATAGTCTAGTTAACCCATAGCTAAATTCATGAATTCATTGTTGGGAGATAAGAATGGAAGTTGCCGTATGTATGGGTATATATGCACTTTGGAAAGGAGATTTTTGGGTGTTATTTGAGTTCTCTTTATGTATGTATGTGCATGAGTATTCGGTCATGTTATAGATTCATGTTGAAAAATGTTAATGATATATGTGTCATATAAATGTACTTGTGAATGAACTTGAGAATATCTAAATTATAGGTTGGAGGTGCCGAATGTAGTGTTGGATGAGTTTTAAAGAATAAAAATTTAGGTGACTAGAGGTTAATGACATTCGGCCAAAGGCTTGTGTGCTAGCAAAATCGGTATAAATGTTGTTCGATGTGTTGAATTGAGTAAGTTAGATGTTGGAACACTTAAGGATTTGGCATCTCTATGACATTAGATATAAATGTATGAAAGGCTAAGTTTAAGTAGTAAGGCCGAATAGGTTATAGATAAGGCACTTGTGAGTCTTTGGCCAAGCAATTTGCAAATTAGATTAGGGTTCTTGTGACATTTAATGTTGAGTTTAATTTGGTATATTCGGCCATCTAATTAAGTATATAGGTGATGTTGAATTTAATCTTGCACATTCGGCTATATGGGTGTACACAATTGTGATACTATCCTTGATTGGATTATCGACAATAGGGTGATAGTATATGGTTGTTAACCAAATAGTTCAAAAGCATGGGGTAGAAAGATAAGAATTGGCCATGTGTCTCCTATGCTATGAAATCATTAATATTTTGATATAAATATTTAGCAAGACGGTTAAACTAGTTAATTTATCGATTTAGCTCAAGAAGTTAAAGGTGGAGAGGCAAGCAAGGGCAAAGGAAAGAACATCGAGTAGCCGAGTTGGAATCGTTTTCCCCAACATAAGGTAAGTCACCAAGCATATATTTTGTATTGATCTAAATAGACATAATGTCTATGTAATTATGCCGAATGGAATGATAAATTTATATATATGTATGCATGTGGTGATGAAAGTGTTGAATGAAAAGAAAAGAGGTGAGATGTATTGAGTTGTTGATTTCGGCACTAAGTGTGCGGGTATAAACATTTATGATCATGAGATTGGCACTAAGTGTGCGGGTTTAAATTGTACAGCACTAAGTGTGCAAGTTTGATTATATAGCACTAAGTGTGCGAGTTGATTATATAGCACTGAGTGTGCGGACTTAATATATATTTTTGAATCACTATGGGCACTAAGTGTGCGACATTATTGAGTTGATCACGGACAGCGGATCGGGTAAGTACCTTGAGTTCATGGCTAATAGGCGCTATGTTTATATTTGGAGTTGAGCTTGGTAAATTTGAACCTATGTGACAATTATAATTGAAGTCACGTACATAAGATTTATCGTGGAATAGGTGAAAGGTCGTTTAGTTGTATGATTGTAACGAAAATAAAATGATGTATGAAAATGCCTCAAATATCCTATTGATTGGTATATGGAATGTGAATGCATGACTTGGTATGAGATTGAAGCGATAGGTCTAAGGAACTATGGCATGGTTCGGTATGGATGGTAGTGCATTGCTTATGACTTACTGAGTTATATACTCACTCGGTGTTTCCTTGTCACCTATTTTAGGTTTCTTGGACTCGTCTCTTTTTGCGTGATCGGGCCGTCATCGAAGTCATCACAGCAGCTAGCAAGTTTTGGTACTTTCTTCTTAGTCGGTTTAGGAGAACATTTCGGCATGTATAGGCTAATATGTTTTGTTGAAATTTGGTATGTAAACTTTTAGCCATGCGAAAATGGCATAAATGTTCGGTTGGATTTGGTTCTATAATGTTAGGTCGTAAGTCTTGGTAATTCGATTTTTATGCCATATGTCATGGTTGATTATTTTTGGTGTTAAAATTTATGATATGGCAATAGTGTAGTAGGGAGATGTTTGACAATGATTAGCCTTTGGCATGGCTAGTCATGATCATAATTTGTGATACGTATGATGAATTACTAGTTAGATCAAGGAGAAATCACGAAATAGGCATAGTTGCTTTAGTAACAGATGCTGGCAGCAGCAGTAACGTGAGATTGAAAAATCACTAAAAATCACTATTTTAGTGCCGAAACTGGTGCTACTTGGTGTATAGGGCTGGGTGGGTCGATTTTATCTCTACATGGTGTGTAGGGTTGGTACGAAGATGGTTTGTAGAGGCTGGATTGGGTAGGATTTTTTTCTTGCATACTGCACTGGTTACTATTATTGCATTGATCTAAGTTACTGCACTGATTATTGTTACTGAAATGGGCTAAGGCCCAGACTGCTACTGTTACTGATATGGGCTTAGGCCCAGAATGTATTCACTCTCTGCATGTCCATCTTTGTGTTATTATGGGATTACACACTAAGTTTTTGTAAACTCACCCAATTGTATTAACTGTATAGGTAATCCTTAGGTGGATCGATGCTGCGAGGGACTTGGAGATTGTAACACCCCAAACCCGGCCCAGACTTTATTGCCAGATCTGACGTGTCACATGGACTTACGACTTAGTATGCATTCGTTGGTTTAAGTGATTGGGGTGGTCTTTGTAAAAACAGCGGTTGAATGAAAAGCCAGTTTATCAATCTTTAGGCTATCCATTTGTTGTGCTTGTTGAGTCTTGGAAAATGTTCATTAATTTTGAAAACCCACGCAGCCTAACACTAGCAGTTTTTACATAGTATAAATATAATCAGAAAATAAAACCATAGCAGAAAAAGAAATTTAAATAGCAACCTTATTACAACTTAAAACCCAAAATTAAATCAGAATATAAAATAATAAAAATAAACTAACTTAGAAAAAACTAACTTTGCAGATGATGTGGCCACTCCGAATCCCTCATAGCTCTAAGCCCACTATGGTTGGGGATTTCTTGCAGAGATGAAAATAAAGGGTGAGTTCGGTAAACTCAGTGTGTAACATAACCCAACCATAGCCCAAAATAGATCAAACCTCAGAGGCAGACTTATCTGGGCCTTGGCCCAGTATAGAAATCAGAATGACCCATAGGCCCATAGCAGATACAGAACAAATATATATCATGAATGTAGAAATCCCAACCCCGAGCCATCCTAACACCCCCGTACCAGCCTTACACCATGTAGGGAGACTACTCGACCCACCCAACCGCTACATACCACAGAAATTGCAGGGAGGCTGCCAGATATTGTGACGAAGTCACTAGATATATTGTGGCTAGGCCACCAGAACAAATATATATATATATATATATGTGGCGAAGCCACCAGATTGCAGCGAGGCTGCCAGATATTGTGACGAAGTCACCAGAACAGATATATGTGGTGAGGCCACCAGATTGCAGCAAGGCTACCAGAACGCTTCCTCCATCAATATAAACCCATGTCCCATGCAACAGAAATAATATGTCATGGCATACATATACAGAAACAGAACATCATGCTTTTCAGAAAAAAGTAACCCTAGGGGTAAAATCATAATTTTGCATGCATAAGGGTATTTTAGTAATTATTACCTATTGCTAAGGTTTCATGCTCATTCTAACGTTTACCAAGTAATCAGAAGTACTTACCTTGTCTTTTTACCAAAGTGGGCCCGTTTTCAGCCCATTAAGCCCAAAAATATCGTTGTGCACGAAAATGCACACTCTGCACTCTAATAATCCAAATGCACCATATTCATTAAGAACTGTCTCACGAGCGCTCGCACGCTCGCGAGTTCATAAAATACCAACGTTTCGGTATTTCGACTTTTACCGATTCAGTCTAAGGGAGGGCGTCGTTTACACACCTGGTTGATGTCGATTGATGACGATATCTCTCACGCAATAATCCTACAATCGATCACTAACACATTAGACTTACGAATTAACGATAACTAACATAAATCCACGTCAACTAACCCAATCATCACACAAGTTAGTCATTTACGCACGAGGGGCAAAATAGTCATTTAACACCCTAGAGGCAAAATGCTAATTTTACCCCACAAGGGTGTCTCAGTAATTCTACCCTATAGGGGTATTTCGGTATTTCTACCCTACAAGGGTATTTTGGTAATTCTATCCTATAGGGGTATTTCAATAATTCTACCCTATAGGGGTATTTCGGTAATTCTACCTTACAAGGGTATTTCGGTAATTTTACAACTTATCCACTTGGGCCTACGGACCAATTGGGACCACATGGCCCATTTCAGCCCATCGCGATCCGAAATAGCCATCCTACTGCTAGAGTAATGAGAAATACACACCTGTTAGGAGACTGCAGTTAATCCGCGCTCCAAACACTATTAGCTGACGCCCAACCCAAACGAGCATGTCACAAAGCGAAAGGGATCGAACAAGAAGGGTATGCCTACTCTCCTCATGGTTTACTCTATTTAAAGCCAAGTCTCCATCTACTCTTATGTTAGCTTCCCAATGTGGGATCCCTCCATCACCAGAGTTTAAAACCAACACCAACTCTTGCCATCCCAACATAGCAAAATAATCAACCTTTGCCTGCCAAGGGATTCGAACCAAAATCCTCTCACATGCCAACTCATGCCACCACTACTAGGCCATCAACTCATTTGTGTCATAAATCCAACACATTAAACTTTAAAGCGTACCTACTTGCTTCCAGATTTATTGAAAAGAAAAACCAAAATATATTGCAAGAGCCAAGATTTGAACCTTGGACCCCTTGCTTCCTCTATGGCGTCACTTCCTTGTCCCCTAAGTGGCGCCACCTTGCCACTACACCACACTCCTTTTTGTGTCATCTTTTACCCCTTTACTCTTAAAAGCCTAAACGCCAATTGCATCACCTGTTCATAAAATTAAAATTCCGAAGACTACCACAGATTTAACTTAAGTTTGGGCCTTCCAAAGGCCCACTAACCTACTAAAATATGTATATTAACCAACCAGAACACACACAAATTTTAAAAATCACAGAAACACAGAAAACCCAAAAATTGTGGCGTTACAACTCTACCCTCCTTAAAGAAATTTCATCCTCGAAATTTTACCTGAATCAAACAGATGTGGATATTGTTGACGCATCACCACTTCTGGCTCCCAAGTAGCTTCCTTTCTGCCATGATTACGCCACAGCACTGGTACTATGTGAAAGCCACTTTGTGAATAAAATAGCTTTGGCTACAAGGGTGGTACTATGTGAAGGCCACCATGTATCTGTTATTATTCCGATGTGTTCAACGGAAAATGACTAAGTGTAAATGAATATGACTATGTGATGATTAAATGTGAAAGAATTATGAACTAATAATATTATTTGATGTTGAATTGAAATGCGTTTTCGTTGAGGTTTAAGTGTATCAACTGACATAGCCAAGATAATAAAAATAAAGTATAATTGAAAGTTCATTATTGTGTAAGGCCATTTGATGTTGGTATATTGGCTATATTATAAGTCCATGATGATGCATTTCAAGGTTGTGTATGCTCACATATGTGGATGAATGAGTGGTGATATCGATGTGTGACATAAATTTGTTCACAACGGAAAGTCAAATTAGTGCACAGGCTAGGGACATGGCCATGTGAGTTGCACGGCTGTGTCCTAATATCACACGGGAGTGTGCCCCAGTTTTTTCATGAAAATTTTTAAAGTTTTCTAAAGTCCTCGGTTTGGTCCCGAACTGTTTCCAAAGCATGATTTGGGCTTCGTAGCCCATATTAGGCACTTTAAGATGAAATGTGAAAAGTTATAAATTCGAACGCAAATTCGTGACCCGGTTTTATACAATTGCATGTGTTTATGTCCAGGAATGTCTCATACCCTATTCTGATGTTGAACACGGGTAAGGGGTGTTACATTTAGTGGTATCAGAGCTATGGTTTAATCGATTCTCAGACTAACCTAGCATGTGTAAGAGTCTAGCTATACAAGCCATATATAGACCGTGATAGTGTGATATCTTCCACTCTGATGAAATTGTTTTGCTGAGACAGAGGTGTCTTCCAACCTAACTATTTTTGAAAACGCTGAAAATGACATGGGGATATTTGAAAATGTGTTTGTGATAAATTGAAACTTGGAAGGGTATGAATAATAGTTCATGACGTGTATGTGATGAGGTACAAAAATGAAACATCCATAAGTTTAGAATTATGAGTAAGATGTTATTATTTTGGTTGAATGTAATATTTTGATTGATTGTGATGATTTTATGAAACGGGTAAAATGTTATAAATGTTATGAAAAGGCTTTAACCTGGATTGATTGTATTGTTATATCATATGTGACTCTAGAGTGTGTATCAAGAATATGCGCCAAAAAGGGGAGTTTTTGAAAATGAAATGATAGATTGTTAATATGCATACCTTGAGCATACTATCTGAATATTCCTTGAAATTAAAATAGTGTAAAGGGGAATTATTCTTGAAATATGACAAAGTAACATAAAATGCAAATTTTTATTATGACAAGCATTCATGTTTGTTTGACCCTCATATGATGTTATGTGTTTGACTTGTATGATTAAGTGAATGCAGTAAGTACACTTACTCAATATTTGTGGAATGCATGTATAAGTGCACTTGTTTGAATAAGATAATCAGAAAGTTAGTGTAACATAAATATGTGTGTTAAATTGCCTGAAGTGAATTGTATAATTGTGATGCTGATGATGAATGTTAAGCCATATGTGTATGTATGAGAGTCAAGTTAGAGGCTTTACGACCTCACCCCTCTCACTAATGTGATATCTTATAATGAAATTTCATAAGATTTGTGCTGATGAGTTCACCAGTGAAAGATTAAAGAGTTCAGTAGCGGATTTGCTAATAATGTGGACAGAGTTGAAAATAGTTGAGTAAGTAAATACAACTTTGGAAAGGATGCCAGGTTATTCTAAAGACTATTTGGACTTCGCAAAGTCACGGTTAGAGCAAAAGTTAATCTCGGTTAATCGGCTTAAACAGGTATGATGACTAAAGTATGTGTTTGCTGGAATTTCTTTCAGATTGATTTACGTTAGTAAATTGAATAATACGGGATTGGTTGTAACACCCTAACTTGTATCCGTTGCTGGACTACGGTTAAATGGTGTAACAACCCGATTTTGGGCCTAGTCGAAACAATGGTTTCGGGACTAGAAATCCGATGTAAGAAAATTTATTTTTATTATATTTTTATGGTATAAAATTCACGAGATGATTTTGTGAAAATTTCGTTCGAAGATTTTGAAGTTAGGGCACTCAATTTGGTCAAAAGGACTAAATTGTAAAAAGTGAAAAAGTTGAGTTCTACATGTTAGAGGTGTCCAATTGTTATGAAATTTTAAATTGGAAGTCCTTACATGGTAATTAGACCATTGGATAATTTTTTGGACAAAAATGGACATGAAATGGGTGAAATAGAATATTTTTAAGTTAGGGGCATTTTGGTAATCTAGTAATTAAAATGAATTAAAAACAAAATGAAAGCCAAAATTTCTCCTTGGCTGAATATTGCATGAAGAAACCATGGCTAGGGTTCTCCAAGC
Source organism: Gossypium hirsutum (assembly GCF_007990345.1). NCBI lineage: Eukaryota > Viridiplantae > Streptophyta > Magnoliopsida > Malvales > Malvaceae > Gossypium > Gossypium hirsutum. The sequence goes on along the minus strand of NC_053436.1, from coordinate 50,130,484 downwards.
TTCCAAGCTCGATTATAAGTCTGTTCTTGCCCCATTTTTAATGATTTTTACGTTTTTGAAATCCTCGTAACAAAATCTACCTATTTCTACCATTTATTTGAGTTATGATGAAGGTCTAGGGTTTGACGCATGTTATAAATTTGTGCATTTTAATTTTTAATGGTAGATTTTGCATGTTTATGGTTGTAGAAACAACTTTTGCTAAGTGATTTTTGGTGAAAATGCTTAAAAGGACTAAATCGTAAAAGTTATAAAAAATGTAGTAAAAGTGTGTTTTAGTGGAAATTTTGGGCTTCTATAGTTAATAAAATGATTTGGTTAGACTTAAAGTGCAATGAAATTGAATAAATATCATTTTACGAGCCTAGGGGAAAAATATAAATATGATAAAGTTTAGGGGCAAAAACATAATTTTGCCACAATATGATTTTTGGGTTACGATGAATAATGTGAGTAATTATCAAGCTAAATGTGATATTATAGATCGAGGAACATGAGATTCGAACTTAAATCGGGAAGGTACGAGATTATGGACTAAAATGGAATAATTAGCCATGCTCGGATTCGAGGTAAGTTCGTGTGATAATAATAATAATGCAATGTCATACTTGAATTGTAAATTATATTACTACCTCATAAATTGAATGATTTGTCATATGTATGTATACGACGAGAATTCGACAAGTAAGTATCTACGATAATGTTATCGTTGTTTGTGATTGAATCAAAATTGGTAAGTTGATTCGAAATTGCTGAGTTAAAGGTTATTGTATAACATAAGAAGTGATCTAAAATATGTCTAGATGGGTGATGACAATGTGATGAATTGTGATTTGTGTTAAAAAGTGATTATCATGATTATTAACATTATGTGAGATCATGAGATTAATTACCATCATGAGATATATGATTCGGTCCTAGGGACAAGTCTTGACGAGATGTGTATTCAAAGAAGCCCTGGGTGACCCTGAGGAATGCTTAGGATTCAGATATCATGACACCATGGTTAATTAGATCCCATGTAAAACCATGTCTGGGACATTGCATCGGCATTGATATGTGTGCCAGAGTAAAACCATATCTGGGACATGGCATCGGCATTAATATGTGTGCCAGTGTAAGACCATGTCTGGTACATGGCATCGATGATGATATGTGTGCTAGTGTAAGACCATGTCTAGGACATGGCATCGGCACCGATATGAGACTTGGTATAAGACCATATCTGGGATATGGCGCTGACATGTGGATCCATGTAAGACCATGTCTGGGACATGGCTTTGGTACTTTATTTGGTGTATGATGATTCCAAACGTCCTTCAGTATTCCGGGTGGTTCAATGGCCATTCAATATTATGGTTAAGAAGTTTAGTAATATGTGAAAAGTGTTGAAAGGGTACAGGTATGAACACTAAGCTTATGGTTATTGAGACTATGAAATGTCAAAACCTCGATGAGCTAAGATGTATGAATTATGATTATGAATTTTGTTGCAATATCATGCTAACTTACATTGTTTAATTGAACATGGAATCCATTAAACGGTGAGTTCATGATTAGTTGAAAATGAACTTATGATAGTTATCATTATATTGCACTAAAATAGTTTTGGACAGCAGCAGTAGTCTGACTTTGAAAATCCACAAAAAACTATGAAAATCGAATTAGAGACTGAATAAAATATAAAATTAAATCTTATTGTGTCTAGTTTCACATAGAGGAAACGGTATAAGCAAAATAATTTCATATTATAGATATTTGAATTTTTGTGAGATGGGGTCAGAGTGATTTTGTGTTCCCTTGTCTTAACTTTGGAAAATCATTAAAATATTATACAAGAATAATTACGGGTTATAATTTATATGTTTAAAATTCTTAATGAGTCTATTTTCAAAAGAAACAAACACGAACATCATCCAGATCCTACATGAGTAGATACTTAATTTTTAGTGAAGAGGGGTCGGAACTATAGGACAGCAAAATAGGGGAGACTTTAAAGAATAAACTGTACTTATTTGCTAGACCAAAAAAATTTGAAAATTTTATGGTAAGAAGATATGTGAGTCTAGTTTTAGGAAGCATAAGTGGATATTAATTTGGAGCTTCATAAATCAAGATATTAATAATTTAGTGACTATGACTCGAGTAGACAACTTGACTGGAATATGTGCAAATAGTGGAATTATGTGCAACTTCGATCGTGTTACCATGAGAATATGTTGTAAGAATTTGGAAAAAGCACATTAATAAATTGTTTATTATTATATTTGTACGGACTTACTAAGCTATAAAGCTTAGCCCCTCCTTTCTATTTCTTTAGTGTTGTCAGGTTAGCTCGGGGTTAGAGATCGTTGGAGACAGCATTACACTATCAAATTATCGAGTTGGGGTATTAATAAAACTTAAGTGTTTTTAAGTGAGTGGCATGTATAGAGACTTAGTACTTTATGATATGTGGTTCATGATTTGGCCAATTAAATTGGCTTATAATGATTCATTTGTATAGAGCCATGAGATATGACTCATATTTGATCATTGGGTTGTAAACCTAACTGATTTTTCATGACTGATCTAATGTCTTGATGATGTCCATGTTGTGATGGCTTGGTATCGATGAATGTATGATATGGTATGCATATTTGATGTATGAACTTTTATCAATAGATGTGACCATATTCTTAGTATAAAAGTGTAAATTTAGAGTAAGTTAATGATGTTAATGAAGAATGGAATTAGTGTGTAATGCCTTATGGAAACATGTTAATGTGAGTGTGTGATATGTGACATTAAAGATATGAATTAGACATGACTATGAATGCTAGATGACTAAGTTAAGAATATCAGCATGAAGACAACCATGGTATAAGGGTATAAGTGGTAGTGAAGATGACAAGGCCAAATGAATATGATTTGGTATGTCTAGACTTGATATAAAATGAGTATGAGAAACACAAGTATGATGACATGCAAATGCTATGTTTGTGACTTAATTGAGGATGTTTAACCGTTAAATAGGTGTCATGTTATATATCCTTGATGTTGTATAAATGTGTGAGGGATTATGGTTGACCAAGGCTTGAAAAATAGCCTAAGTGTTGCCACACGGGCAGACACACGACCGTGTGTCTCAGCCGTGTGGAGAACACGGCCTTAGCACACGGGCGTGTGACTTGGCAGTGTGACCCTATTTTGTTGCTAATGTCATAAACAGAGTGTTACACGGGCTGAGGACATGGGCATGTCCCAAGGCACACGGGTGTGTGACTCTCTAAACATGAAAAATTTCTTTAAGTGTTGTAAAATTTTTAGAAGTTCTTGGTTTAGTCCAGAACCACCCCCATGTGTGTTTTTGGCCTCGTAGGCCCGTATAAGGGACGATATGCATGTGTTTGAATGTTTTTGAATTGGTTGAAATTTTATGGCTCGATTTTACATGTATGTGTATGTTTAAGTTCGGTAATGCCTCGTATCCTGTCCTGGCGTCGGAAACGGGTAAGGGGTGTTACCAAAAGGCATTACCGGAAAAATCAGAATATTTCACATTCATTTCACAAACATCATAGCATCATAGTCATACATCAATCCAGAGTCTTTAAATAGGTCAATGAGACCTTAAACATGCTTTAGAAAGGGGTCGGGACTAAACTGAACGCATACAAAATTTTTCGAAACTTAAACATTTTTCAAAGTTATAAAGATCACACGCCCGTGTGAACAGGCCTTGTGCCTCACTCGGCGTTAGACACACACGTGTGTCTAAACAGTGGCAAAACAGGGCATACATACTAACTTATTCACACGGCCACATGGCACGTCCGTGTGTCAGGCTGTGTGAAAATTAGGGAAGCTACTGACTTGAGTCACACGACCAATCACACGCCCGTGTGTCTAGCCTATATTCGTAATTGACTTGGCCACACGGCCTAGCACACGCCCGTGTGTGTGTCCGTGTGGTCTGCCCAGGCTCATTTTGAAATGGCCCTCGAGCAACACGGTTGAGACACACGCCCGTGTCCTTGCCCGTGTGGGTAAAAATAGGCCATTTATGTAGCCATAATGCCACCCTTTAAGGTTCCTCCCTACAAGCATCAAAACCAATTCATTTCATACCAAATTTTCATCTAATTCTCAACCAAAACATTCACCATTCATGCCATAGCATTATCAATCAATTTCAAACTCCAAATTCATACCAAATCATACCCATTCATAAGCCAAAATCATACCAAACATATAGTTTAAAATCTCAATTTACTTCATCCATTCCCATGCTAAAATGTTACCAAATTTCTAAATAGGCACATACCAAAACTTACCAAATTGACCAATTCTCATGGCCATCATGAATATATCATGTTAGCAATATAGCATCACATAGTTTATACTAAAAATCATTCATAATCAGAACCAAAACCAAGCCACATCACATGGCTAATATTCACAACTCAAAAACATATTGACATATTTCTAGCCAATACATGCCATACTTTAATATACACATTTTCAAAAGGTACCAAAATATAGTTCGATAGTGTGGTGATGATCCTCGATGATCCCCGAGCTCCCTGTAGCTTCGATATCTATAAAATAGTTAAAAACACATACAAAGTAAGCTTTCAAAAGCTTAGTAAGCCATATACAAATAAACTCATATCATAACACATTTATAGATCATTTAATTCCTGTAACTCATAGCAAATCATAACCACATATCTATAATTCTCATATTTCTCATTTGTGCATAATTCACTTATACTTAACACATTTCATTCTCGTATATTTCATACATATTTCATAAGTCCACATACACTTATATGCTTACCTTTCATTCTCAATCATTATATACATTTCAAATTTACCTGAACCGGATTCATATTCACATAGTTGTTCATTTCTTGGAATGCCCGTTGAACCATTCGGAATCAATAAGGATAGTCAAAAAGCTCGTACAATGCCAATGTCCCAAACTTGGTCTTACATGTAATCAGATATCGATGCCACTGTCCCAGACAGGGTCTTACATGAAATCAAATATGATGCCGATGTCCCAGACATGATCTTACACATAAATCTCAAATCGATGCCAACGTCCCAGATGTGGTCTTACATGTAAACACATATCGGATCCTATGTCATGACATATGTATCCTAACTATTCCTATGGTTCGTACAGGGCTTTTCTGATGTCGAAACACTGTCGATGGTTTCTCAATTTCACATATTCATCTTCCAAATTCATTCATTACATTTCAATAGCATATAAGCATAAATAAATCAACTCAAACACATTTATTTGTATATCGCCTTAGCTTGTATGTATTCAAATGAACGGAATCGACTACTCGACGACTTTCAACTTTCCCTGATCTAATTCCGTTTTCTTTATTTCTTGATCTAAACACATTCAAATTTGACTTATTCAATCTCACATTCATTCAAATCAATCCATAAACACATATTTAGGGTATTTTACAAATTAGCCCTTACATTTTCACATTTTAACACTTTAGTCTCTAATTCATAAAATCACAAAATACACAAAATTTCATTTTACACAAGCTTAGCCAAATTTTCCCTTAGCTCAAACAAGCCCACATATTTCATTTATTTCACATCTTAGCCCCCTTAATTTCTCATTTTTACAATTTAGCCCAAATTACTCAAATTCATCAAAAATTCAAAAACAAAACATGTTAGCCCAACATCAAGCTTCCATATACTATCATCAAACTTCATAAAACTCATAATTTCATCAATGGTATAACTCAAAATCATCAAGAAAATTAGAAATTGAGACATGGGCTTGTTAGAACACTAAGCAACAATCACAAAAACGTAGAAATTATAAAAAAACTGAACAAAACACATACCTAAATCAAAGAAAGCTTTGGTCGAACCCTAGTTGTGTTTTTCTTTCTTTTTCTCCTTGAATTTTCGGCAACATGAACACAAAATGGCCTTATTTCATGTTTTGTTTAACTAAATCAACATTATTAATTAGTTTACCATTTTGCCCTTGCATTAAAACATTAATAAACTGTTATATAATGTCCAAATAAGTCATTTAATGCATTTCATGGTCAAATAACCATATAAGGACCTCAAAAATAATAATCCATAACAAATAGGCACTTTTAAAAAATAGCTAGCCAATTTTACATTTTACGCGATTAGGTCCTTTTTGCAAATTAAACAAACAAATGGTAAAATTTTCATACAAAATTTTCACAGATATCAATTCACATATAATAAGGATGGAAAATAATATTAAAATATTTTTTTGACTTGGATTTGTGGTCCCAAAACCACTATTCTAACTAGGGTCTAAACCAAGCTATTACATTGGTAATGACAGAAATGGTCAGAGAAACGAATTACGACTTTTAAAGATGTCTGAGTATGACAATAGTAATTGAGTAGATTATGATGATCTCTTCTAGGTATGATATATATGTGTGATTGTTCATTATCTGATGAAATTCTTACCGTATGAAAATGAGGGCTGATAATAATTTTAGATGAAAGCACTGTGGTTTGGCTGATTGATGATTAGTATATCTTACTGTTCTCTTTGGAGTCTATTCTAATATGTTTGGTATGAAAAGTAAATGGTGAAAATTATGTGAGGCTATACTTCTGCTACTACTGAGCATTGATTTAGTTAAGATATGTATAATTGTAAATATGTTACCTTTGTTACAATTGATTCCAGAACGTGTAAGCATAATTTTCTTCTGGATTTCTCTGAGGAACCATCATGGTCTTTATTATTATTTCCTTCTGAATTGTGTTCTCGGACTTTTAGTATGTGTATTCTTTAACTTGTGATGGTTATGTCTGTTATGGATGTTATCCCGGTTTGATCACAGGAACATGGTGATTCTGGCATCAGGATTCCTTAAATTTTTGTCAAAAGAATTCCTATCGGAAGAGGTATGGATAGTGAAAGCTCAAACTCAAATGGTTCATTAGGTAAGCTTAATTAAATTCAATGAGTTCAATCGAGATATTTTGTTTCCTTGAGAAAATGTAGTCGTAAAGGTCTTTGATTAGCATGATAAGAGAATTTTGAAAGATTGTGTGTTTGAGTTGTTTTAATAGCGTGAAGAAAGGAGCATTTTGTTATGTTATTATTTGATAGTCGAAATTGAATCAGTTGTTTTTATCAGAGTGAGCTGGTCAGTTGAAATGTGATTTGAGTTACATGTAGTTAAAGTATCCTTAGTTATGGTAATAAATTTTGTGCATTCACGAGTATATTGATGGACAGTCTGAATAAAAGATTGATATTCTAGAGAGTATGATACCGAGATATACGTATTAGATTTGTTCTAATCTAATGATGTTATTATGAGTTAAAGTTTTTCTGAATGACATGGTTATCACATTTATGAAAACTTGGATGGTCTATGCATGTTAGCCAAGTTGAAAACAGTTGAAGATATTATTAACCGAAGCTCTGGTTCTGAGTTCAGTTTGAATTGAGTAATGAATTTATGATTTTTTAGTGATGCACTATTGAATGGATTGGAATGTGTTTCATTACTAGAATGTAAAGTGATGGTTCATGTTTTCATACGAAAAAAACTGTTCGACCAGTGATTTAGAGAAGGCCACTTTTATGTCCGTATTGAGAATTTGGTGATATCGTTTAATCAACGAAAAGTGTCACATGTTCCCTTATTTCAAGAATTAAAGTATCGAATGTCATAGAAAGATATAAAGTTAAGATAGTCTTAAAGACTTGAACTATTGAAAGATCGTGAGTAGTTATTAATTAGTCTCTAGGGAAGCAGATATAGTTATAGATACTGAATGGAAAAATCTTTGTTTATTTTGTGAGTGGGTTACACGATTGATCTTAACTAATGATGATCTAATTTTAGTTAGATTAAAAGTTAAAGCGATGTTTAGCTAGATTAAAAGCTAAAGCGATGTTTTCATTGCAAGATTGAGAATCTCAAAAATGTGCTAATGAATGGCAAGTTAAACGAGTTCAGTACGAGTCGATTTTTGATTCTGAATTTCAAGTCTGACCTGATGATTGATGTTATTGTTCTGAGATAGAAATTGCGTGCAGATGAATCCAAAGTTTATGCTTGAAATTTTTGTACGAGGCTCAGTAGTAGCTCGTTGGCTCATTTTGGGAGTGATAAAAATGTGGAGTTATTTGAAATAGATGTTTTGGTGATTGGGTATGTAACCTGATATTTTTTTGAGTTTATGTTCAGATGTTGCTTTGATAATGGATAAAAGTCAAATATCAAGAGCATTTAGGTCTATTGTAGTCGATGATAACCTTGATGTGAAATGAGATAGAATTACTATAGATTTTGTATCTGAATTATCTTTATCTCCAGAAAAAAAGATGTTATCGAATTGTGATTGATCGATCATGTACAGATTTCTTGTTTAACAAGCCAGCCAAGTAAGATGTTTCTGGGATTATTCGATTATGTGAAGTATCAGTCTCCATTATTACGGATAGAGATCCGAGGGCTATATCCCAATTAAGGAAAGAGCTACAGGAAACTATGAGTACGCAGTTGCATCTTGGCATGGTAATACACCTGCAAATCGGTAATAAGTCTGAGAAAGAATTCAAAACTTTGACGATATGCTCCGACACTGTGTGTTAAAGTTCAAAGGTGATTAGAAAGAGATATACAAGGTTGATATGATTTGTAATTCTAGGAAAATTAGTGAAAGTGATTCATGATAGTTGAAATCAATTTCTTCTGGTAAGATTTTTGGGGACAAAAATCCCTAAAGGGAGCGAGAGTTGTAACAGCCCGATTTTGGGCCTAGTCGGAACAGTGGTTTTGGGACCACAAATCCGACAAAAAAAAAATTACTTTTATTATATTTTTATGGTCTACGATTTCACAGATTGATTTCGTGAAAATTTCGTTCGAAAATTTTGACGTTTGAGCACTCAATTTAGTCAAAAGGACTAAATTGTAAAAAGTGCAAAAGTTGAGTTCTACATGTTAGAGGTGTCCAATTGTTATGAAATTTTCAATTGGAGGTCTTTAAATGGTAAATAGACGTTGGTTAATTTTTTGGACAAAAATGGACATGAAATAGGTGAAATAGAATATTTTTAAGTTAGGGGAATTTTGGTCATTTAGTAATTAAAATGAATTAAAAACAAAATTAAAAGCCAATCTTTGTCCATCTTCAATCCCATGGCCGAGTTTCACAAGGGGAAACCATGGCTAGGGTTTTTCCAGCTTCTAAGCTCGATTGTAAGTCCGTTTTAACCCCGTTTTTAATAATTTTTACAATTTTGAAATCCTCGTAACTCGGTTTAGCTATTTCTACCATTATTTTGAGCTAGAGTTTGTGTTTAAAATTTACCCATGGATGAAATACATGTATTTTGATGTTTTATGGACGAATATTAAAGTTTGGAGTGTGATAAACAACTTTTACTAAGTGATTTTTTATGAAATTTCATAAAAGGACCTATTTGTAAAAGTTGCAAAATATGTGTAGGAAATGTGATTTAGTGAAAAAATGTGGGCTGCTATAAGAGAGAATATGAATTGGCTAGGCTTAGTTATTGAGAAAAATGGATACATTTCATTTTACGAGCCTAGGGGCAAATTTGTAAATATCTGAAACTTTAGGGGAAAAAATGTAATTTTTTCATAATATGATGTTTGGACTGATTTGAATAGTATAATAATTTAATAAGTTGAATGTGACATTATAGATCAAGAAAAACAAAGTTTGGACTTAGAATAGGGGAAAATGAGTATTAGACGATTTAGTCCTTTTCGTCATTTTAGGTCGAGGTAAGTTTGTATGTTAATAAACGTTATTGATTTGTGTTAATTATGCAATATTATTATATATTTGATTAAATTGTGAAAATTAAAGTAAACGTTCGAATTGAGTAAAAACACAGGATCGATCACGATTGTTGCGTAGTGAAATATGTATTGATGGTAAAAGAACATGGTTAGACCATGGCAATGTGCTAAGTGAAATATTGATTCGTATGTAAGACCATATCTAGGATACGACATTGTGCTAAGTGAAATAAGACCATGGCATCTAAGTGAAATAAGTCCATGGCAATGTGCTAAGTGAAATAAGTCCATGGCATCTAAGTGAAATAAGTCCATGGCATTGGGCTAAGTGAGAAATTTCCTAGTTGAACCTTAGGAATAAAAATAGCTTTGGACACAAGTGTGGTACTAATGAAGGCCACTTCGTGAATATAATAGCTTTGGACACAAGTGTGGTACTATGTGAAGGCCACTTTGTGAATAAAATAGCTTTGGACACAAGTGTGGTACTATGTGAAGGCCACTTTGTGAATAAAATAGCTTTGGCTACAAGGGTGGTACTATGTGAAGGCCACCATGTATCCGTTATTATTCTGATGTTTTCAACGGGAAATGACTAAGTGTAAACGAATATTACTATGTGATGATTAAATGTGAAAGAATTATGAACTAATAATATTATTTGATGTTGAATTGAAATGCGTTTTCGTTGAGGTTTAAGTGTATCAACTGACATAGCCAAGATAATAAAAATAAAGTATAATTGATTTAAGTGATACAGGTTATAAGTACAAAATCTATGTGAATGTTGAATGAAAGTTAATACAAAGAGAACGTGAGAGAATAAAATGAGCAATAAAACTGTTTTGGGCAGCAGCAGTTGTGTGACTTTGAAAAAAATCATCAAAAATGGTGGAAATTGAATTAGAGGTTTAATAAGATATCAAATTAAATCTTATTGAGTCTATATTCACATAAAAGAAATGGTGTAAGCAAAAGAATTTCATATTACGAGGTATTTGAATTTTTGTGAGATAGGGTCAGAATGATTTTGAAATCCCTTGTTCTGATTTGAGAAAATCATTATAAATTGTACAAAAATAATTATGAGTTATAATTTATATTCTTATAATTATTAATGAGATATTTTCAAAAGAAACAAATAAGAACATCATCTGAATCCCGTATGAGGAGATAATTAATTTTTAGTGAAGAGGGGTCAGAACTGTCGTACATCGAAACAGGGGAGAATTTAAAGAATAAAATGAACTTATTGGCTAGACCAAAAATTCTGAAAATTTTTATGGTAAGAAGATATGTGAGTCTAGTTTCAGTGAAAATTAGAGCATCTTAATTTGGAGTTTAGTAGCTCAAGATATAAATAATTTAGTAACTGTGACTCGAGTAGACAGCTTGAGATGAACAAGAGTAAATAGTGGTAAAAGCATGTGAGAATTGGTAAAAGCATGTTAATAAATTTCTTATTATTTACATACCAACTTACTAAGCTATATAGCTTACTTCGTTTATTTTTGTGTTTATAATGTCCTCAGGTTAGCTCGGGTTGGAAGTCACCGGAGAACCTATCACACTATCAAATTGGGTATTGATAATTCTTATATTTAAGGTCATAGCATGTATAGGGGACTTGGTTATTTTTGTATGTGTTATAATTGTTTTGGCTTAAAATGTTGGCCTATGCTATTTGAAAGTTCATTGTTGTGTAAGGCCATTTGATGTATTGACTATATTATAAGTCCATGATGATGCATTTCAAGGACGTGTATGCTTACATATGTGGATGAATGAGTGGTGATATCTATGAATGACGTAAATTTGTTCGCAGTGGCAAGTCAGATTGGTGCATAGGCTAGGGACATGGCCATGCGATCCACATGGCCATGTAACATCCCGAAATAGAGCCTAGTCAGAATAGTGGTTTCAGACCACAAATCTGACATTAAAATATTTATTTTATAATTATTATGAGGTCTAGAATATGAGAATATGCATGTGTTAAAGTTTCATGAAGAAATTCTTTGAGTAAAGTGTCTAATTGGAAATTAGGGACTAAATTGAATAAATTGTAAAACTTGGATTCTAGAAGTAATTTTTATGAAATTGCTTTATATTATTCATCAGAGGTCCTTAGAGAGCAATTTACCCAATTTCTAAGTTTTTTGACAAAAATGGGCTTGTATGGATGAAATTTTAAAGAAAGGGCCTAAGGGCATTTTGGTTATTTGGCATTTTAATGAAATAAAATGGGAAAAATAAGACAAAAATCAGCTCATTTCTTTCATGTAGCTGCCGAAAATTTGGGGTTCTCCATAGCTAAGGTTTTCAAGCTTTTCAAGCTCAATAGTAAGTGCTCCCAAGCCCCGTTTTTAATATTCTCGTATTTTTGAAATCCCGGCAGCTTACTCTCTCTATTTCTACCCATATTTCATGCTAGGGTTCATGTTTAGAAATTTACCCATGCATGAGTCACTTGTATTTTGATGTTTTATGGAGGAATATGAAAGTTGGATGTGTGTTAAACATCTTTTCCTAGGTGATTTTCTTGCAAAACCCCTAAAAGGACCTTTTTGTAAAATGTGTAAAGTATGAGGTAGAAATGTGAAATAATGGAAAATTTTGGGCTGATATAAGAGGGAAAAGTGTTCGGCTAGGCTTGGCTAAGGTAGAAATAGCATGCATTTCATTATACGAGCCTAGGGACTAGAATGTAAAAATGTGAAAGGTTAGGGGCAAAATGGTTATTTGGATCGGGGGTGAAATTTAGACTTGAAAAGGTATAATGTTAGGTGTTAGTAATTTAATTTTATTGTTATAGACCCCGACGAACAAATTCAAGAGGTTGATCGATGAAAACGAAAAGTTTCGGAATAACCGAAACATGATTCCGAGATGAATACTAGGTAAGTTCGGATAACTTTAAGTAAACTCATAGTATGCTTAATCGCATGATTTATGAATGTATGATAATTGTATTTGATGATGGCATGACAATCTATGAAATACATCCTTAATAATGACATGTTCATAAATGTCTCGGTTGAGGTTGAAAAGGGAATCTGATGCATAAACCATGGCTTACATGACTTGAGATCCTGCATGTGTTGTAGAAAGGATTTAGCCCAGACGACTGTTCCTTGAGTGATCGAGCCTCCCGAAGAATATGTATGCATTTTGAATTTAGCCCGAACAGGTAATCTGATTAGGGTCTGAATTTAGCCTGGACTAGTATTTCAGATTCGAGCTCATTAAGGGTGTTTGTCGCTATAAGGGATTTAGCCTGGACTGGTAATCCCGACATCACCTTATGAGTTTAAATACAGGGAATTTAGCCTGGACTGGTAATCACGCTGTAAGATGTGAGGTTCGCTGGACTGCGTACATGAGATGATCGCTCTTATGACTTGACGGTAAATGGATAATCCATCGAGATTTCCAAGAAACTCAACGAGATTAACAAGAAATATAAAAATGAAAATATTGGATGATGAGCACATCTAAGACAAATTACATGGTGTATTATTATTGTGACTAACTTGTTGGTTAAGTGCATGTGATAGGGAAACCATTTCATTCTTGTTGGTATATTTGCTAAATATCGTTGTATGCTAATTACTTGGTAAGTTTACTTTCCAGTTATTCGGGCTTACTAAGCATGTAAATGCTTACCCCTCTCTTTTTCCTGTCTTACAGAGCTCAAGGACTCGTAAAGATTGGAAGACGGTTGGAGAGTCAACACACTATCAACTAGTCAAGCTTTGGTATATAGCCACCTTTATTTTGTTCAATGGCATGTATAGGGCTTTGGTTAATTTTGTGATATGTGTCATTTGAATTGCCTATATGAAAGCTGGTAAAAGTTTATATATGTTCTTGTATTTGGCCATGGAAATTGGCTCATTTAAAGTAGGCTATGACCTACAAATCTATGCATGTTTATGTTTACATGGAGTGGCTTGCCCAAAATTGGCAATAAGTTACAATAATGAGCCAATCTTAAAGGTGTTAATGAGGCATGAAAAATCCTTAATACAAATGAAATAACCTAGCATGTATAAAACCGATGATATGAGGTTTACATGCAATGAGGTTTATCAAGGATGTATGTAAGTATATAATCTGGCCTTATTATGTATTAAGGTAACCTATAAGTGCGATTGGTTGATAGAGGGTGACCAAATGCTTAGAAAACAGCCTAACAAGGTCCACATGGGTAGACACACGGGCGTGTGTCTAGGCCGTGTGTGATACACGGATTACCCCCAGTGGCGTGTGGTATGGCCGTGCGTCCCCTGCACCTAAAATTTTAAGTCAGTGTCGAGCACGGGCTAGACACACGAGCATATGCCTTGGCCGTGTGCCCCTAAATGTATGCTGACGTCATAAACAGAGACTTACAGAGGCTGAGGGCATGGGTTTGTCCTAAGCCACATGGGCGTGTGTGACCACAATCTAGGATACCCCCCACCCACACGGGCGTGTGACTCATTAAAGCAAGGAAATTTAAAAAGTTGCCCAAAGTTTATCGAATGTTCTCGATTTTTTCCCGAACCACCCCGATGTATGTTTTAGGTCTTGAAGGCCTGTATAAGGGATGATATGCATGTGTTTGAAAAGGTTTAATTTTGGGTGAAATTTGGTGACCCGATTTAGTGTGTTTGTGAATGTGTAAGCTCAGTAATGCCTCGAACCCTGTCCCGGCATTGGATACGGGTGAGGGGTGTTACAACCATGTCCTAATATCAAACGGGAGTGTGCCCCTATTTTCATGAAATTTTTCTAAGTTTTCTAAAGTCCTTGGTTTGGTCCCGAACCATTTCCAAAGCATGATTTGGGCTTCGTAGGCCTATATTAGGAACTTTAAGATGAAATGTGAAAAGTTTTAAATTTTAATACAAATTCGTGACCCGATTTTATACGATTGCATGTGTTTATGTCCGGTAATGCCTCATACCCTGTTTCGGTGTCGAACACGAGTAAAGGGTGTGACATATTTGCTGTTAGTTGAATTCGCGTATAACAACAGCTATCAATCGAGCATAAAAATGGCACCGTGTGAAGCTTTGTATTGTCGCAAATACCGAACTTCGTTATACTGGACTGAGTTGAGTGAGAAAAAGATCCACGGGGTTGATTTGATCGAAGAGACTGAGATAAAGTGAAATTAATTTGCGACAGTCTAAAAGCTGCGTTAGATCGATAGAAATTGTATGCGGATTTGAAACGAAAAGACATTGAATTTCAGATCGGTGATAAAGTGTTTCTGAAAGTATCTCCGTGGAAGAAAATACTTAGATTTGGTCGCAAAGCCAAGATGAGTCCGCGCTTCATCGGGCCGTATGAAATCATTGAAAGAATAGGTCCAGTGGCATATCGGCTAGTTTTACCGATTGAGTTAGAGAAGTTTCATAATGTGTTTCATGTGTCGATGTTACGACGGTATCGATCAGATCCATCGCACGTAATTTCGCTGTCAAAGATTGAGATTCAACCTGATATGACGTACAACGAAAAATCGATAAGAATTTTGGCTCGAGAGACTAAAGAGTTGAGAAATAAATGAATAGATTTGGTAAAAGTTTTGTGGCAATGACACGATGTTGAAGAAACCATGTAGGAACCTGAGGAAGCTATGAGAAAACAGTACCCTAACCTATTCACTGGTAAGATTTTCGGGGACAAAAATCCCTAAGGGGGAGAGTTGTAACAGCCAGTTTTTAGTCAAATAGGAACAGTGGTTTCGAGACACAAATCCAAAGTTGAAATATTTATTTTATTATTATTTTAATGTCTACGGCATGAAAATATGATTGTGTAAAATTATCGTTAAGAAATTTTTCTATTAGCTAAAGATGTTTAATAGCTATAAAACCTTAAAGTTAAGGTCTTTAAGTGGTAATTAGACCATTTTAATTGTGAGTGGACAATTTTGGGCATATATTAAGTGATTTTGGTGGTTATTAATCAAGGTTAAATTGGTAAAGTTTATATTGATAAATTAAGTAAAAATAAAAGATGGCTATCATATTTTTCCTTCATACACCACAAAAATTAAAAGAAAGAAATTACCATGGATGCATGCTAAGTTCGTCCAAGCTTCCTAGCTCAATTGTAAGTCCATTTTTGTCCCGTTTTTAATGATTTCTACATATTTGAGATCTTTGCAGCTAGGTCTAGTTAGCCTAGGGACTATTTTACAAAATTGTTAAAGATTTTGAATGATGCCATTGATGAATACATGTGTGTTTTGATGTTTGATGATAGATTATGAATGTTGGTTGTGAATTATACAAGTTTTATAAAGTGATTTTTAATGAAAATACAAATTAGGGATTAAATTGTGATGTGAAAACTTTGTGGTTAAAATGTGAAATAAATGAAATATATGGGTTGCTAGGGACCTAATTGAAACTTGGCTAGCATGGGTTATGATTGAATTGCTTGAAATTGTGTTTTAATGAAATAATGACTAAATTGTAAAAGTGGTGAAACAATAGGGGCAAATGTGTAAAAGTGCTTTAAAGTGTGTTTTGGACTAAATTGAATAGAGAGATTATTAAATAAGCTAAATTTGATATCATATAGATCAAGAAAAGTGAAACTCAGAGTTAGATGAGGGGAAAAACAAAGTGATCAACTAATTGACTTATTTCGCCGTTTTTACATCCGAGGTAAGTTCGTATGTAATAAGCATTGTTATAATTATGCTTTAAATGCTTTGTTATTGTATAAATTATGTATACGAGACTATAGTCGTGTTTGAAAATGACTCGGTTAATTATGGGCACTTATTGTGGGAAATCGAGATAGCTTCGGTTATATATTTGCACTTAGTGTGCAAGATTGAGATAGCTTCGCCTATATATACACATTGGCACTTAGTGTGCAAAATTAGTATAGCTACGTATGGCACTAAGTGTTTGAGTTTCCTGAGTATCCAAAAATATTTTGAATGGTTTAATGGATATGTCAAAGACGTGAATGAGTATGAGTAAATGTGGGAGGGAACAGGTATGTACATGAACCGAGTAATACACTGAAAGGATGAAAAATTAAGGAAATTACATCTAAATTGATAGATGCAAATGTGGTAGGTTGGTGATATATTATGAGATATGTTATGTTATTTTTTTTGGCTTGCCAATGCCGAGAGTGAAGGTAGATGAGAATTTGAGGAAGAAGGGAGGAAAGCCTTTTTTACTCACTGAGGCAAGTTGTTATTCTGCTGCTGCTAGATGGCGTCAAGAGAGAATGGATATTTCCCCAGCCTTAAGAGATCCCACCATGGGAATAGTTTACCTGCTTCGCTAGATGGAGTCTTAATGAGTAAGGAACCTAGTGGGGTCTCTAGCTAGCTTTGGTGTATTGTCTCTAGCGTGAATATAGCCATAGATGGATTTATAGTGTGGACTAGAGAGTCTGTAGAGTTGGAAAACTCTACTGGCGCAACAGGACCAGGAGAAAGAGCAGGAGCAGGAGGAATGGTGGCTTTCAAAGGAGTTGGCCCTCTTTGAAGTTTTTGATGAGCCAATTGTAGGCGGTCACTACCTTTGGTATTCTAAGTGCTTCCCTCCACTCTTGGCCTTTTCTGAATTCTATCAACAATTGTTCTTGATGGCGCGATGACAGCTTCATTTTTGTGAATTGTGACTAGTAATGCTAAAGCATCCATGTTGACTGCTGGAGTAGGCGGGGAGGTACGAGATGTATGAGAAGGAAAAGAGGACCCTATAGAAGCAACAAGAGAGTTATCTTGGTCGAAAGAAGGAGTGAATGGCGTACCATAAAAAATAATATTCCAATGGTGTGGACCTAGTCCACTGTTCTCATAAAAACAAAAGGGAGGCTCCCTCATCCTCTCCACTAGAATTCGTGCCAAATCATCATTGTCGTTGTAAAGCTAGGCCACCTCAATAGAAGGAACATTCTGGGAATCTGCCCATAGTAGAAGGTCCTTTACCTGGTGATCATTTGGACTCAGCCCTTGTAGGCAGTGTTGAAAAGAATTATGGACAGAAACGATCTGCCCTAAATCTAGGATACGCCCCACCCTAAATTGCTTAAATTACTTCCAAGAAATTTCCCAATCAACAAGTTGGCTTTGTAAACAAATGTCTTCCTATGGTATGGACCAGAAGGTAGGGAAGGCAAAATCAGTTTTGAGCTTGCACATGACTCTCACGAACTTATACCTTATGAGATGGAGGTTTAAGGCCTAATTCTAAATGATGGGCTCATAACCCTTACGTGTACTAAAATGGGCCATCCCGGTTGATAGACCCTATCTTTTAATCTTCAACTAATAAATCCTTTGGGAAATGCCAAGTATAGGCAGCTCGTGGTGTAAGCAGCATTCGAGGAAATAAGCCACCAATGTCCACTAGAAAAGGGTCGAGAGTTGGCTTGGTGTAATGCCATATTCGTTGAGCGCTGAGTAGAAGAAGGCGTAAAAAGGCAAGTGAAAGCCAACCTTGAGTAGGAAGAGCAGAAGAATAAGACCTATAATATTGTCACTTTGGTGACATTCCCCTTAGGCTAAACGAAAATCATAGGCAAATTTTAGATGAAGGATACTTCTAGCCCCTAAGTTTCAAGCCAGTTCTTCCTCAGTAGTGTTTCATTCATATAAGGGAGCGAGTACACGACAAGTACCATTAGGACCACTGGTCCTATCTCAACAATGTTTATCTGATTGTCACGTTTGCTATTTTGGGAATGTCCACCACAACCTCTTCTACGTGAAGTAGTTTTGACCATTTTGAGTGATAGTAAAAGAAAGAAAATGATGGTTACCTTTAAAGAAAGTTGTGAACTGAAAGCGAAAAGAAGAAAACTGACTTTGAAAAAGAAAGAAATTAGGGCTCCAATGATGCAGTGAAATATTTTGGGGATATTGTTGAACACCCAATACTTATAAAGAATCAAGCGTCCGTGAGACGCTTCAACTTCCAAGTCAACAGTTTGAAATGTTTAATCACAACTCGACACTTTTCAAGGCTAAGGCTACGATATGTTTAAAAACATGGGAATACTTTCCAATTATGCCCACGAACCTAGAATTCGCCAACCGAGATGGTCTGCCTATATTCACACCAGTTGGAATCTCTGGAGTGTCCACCCTAGATGAGAAGTTGTAAACTCTAAAAATATTTCTATTTCTAGAACTCTTTAATGGATAAGTTAAGCAAATTCTGAGTAAATAAATAATACTTTTTGTAATTTCATTATTAATTTTGTAATATTTTGTAATTTCTATGGAAATGTGTTCATTTAGTGAAATTTATACTAATACATAGTTTTTTTTTTATTATTTCTTGGGAATAATTGGGCGAAGGAAAAATATAGTAGATTTTTTTTTGTTTTAGATAGATGTAGTTTGAAGCATTCTAATCTAGCAATATTGGGCTTCAAGTCACCTTAGAAAAGATGGTGGCTTAGAGATGTCAATATGGAGGCCTAAAACCATCCACCTACCATCCACATGTCCTTGTCCATCAACATCCCTTGATTTTAGCTAATATTCTCCCTGATTCAAACACATATTTACCCACCTTCCATGAATCATGGATAACATAATCATGGAAGAGTCAACAAGATTTTCTTCCCTTGATTCAAGCAACCATTTCCCCAGAAATAGTCACCAACTACCCACTTCTGTACTACCACTCAAAGGGCGGCCATACCGCTCCCCAAAATAGTAAATTCAACCTCCACTCTCCCCTAATCAAGAATAACAACTCATTCCCTAAACTTAAGCCACAACCATACACACAACTTATAAAACTAATAGCCAACCACCCACTTCTCCACCAAGCAAGGGATGATAACAACTTTTACTAAAAATAGTAGTCAAATAGCCACCCACCTTCCTCATATCAAGGGAGAGAACATCAAGGATTCCCTTGCTAAAAATAGCAAGTGACATTGGGGCTTCAACGACTATAAAAGGGGACCTTCATTCATCCATTTGACATATAAATTTTCCAAAAAAAAAACCTCCTTTGAGTGTTATTTCCTTTCACATGGCTTGCTAAACACTTGATTATCACAAAATAATTCATATACTTTTCGAAAATGAGAGCAACTAGGAAGGATAACTTGAAGGCGTTTAGATGGTTTAGCATAAAAATGAGGAGGAGAGCTACCATGAAAAGCCGCAAGAAGTAGCCGTAGGTAACCCATTGCAGATAATTGTTTCCTCTTCTTCTATGAAATGGTCATGGATAACCCGCTCGACTGTTCTTTCTTTCCTTTGTCTTCACTGTTAATTATTGTTTTCTGTGTCAAGAGGCAAGACTACATCTCATCTTCATGTTTTCAATTTAATATGACATGGCTTAATTCTTTTTATTCAAGATGGATATGAATCTTGATTTGAGTTAATTGGTTTTTGTTTTCTAAATACTTTTTTACAAATAATTATTTCATTCATTTAGGTTTAATTCATGATTATACTTGTAAATGTACGACCAAAATTTGTAGGTTAATGAATTAACTTTTTAATCTGAGAAGAGGCAATGATTAATTGATGAAAGACCTAAATGGTGCATATCATGTCGATATCGAAAGATGATTGTTTTATGCATAAACTATGCAAATGCCCAAGAGGGTTATTTTTATAATAGTTTTGACATAGATATATGCTAATTAACTTAGGGACATAATAGGACTCTGAGAGAAGCCTACACCGTTTAATGAATTTTCATATTACCACGATCCTTCCGTGATATTTTTTCCATGAATGCCAATAAGTTCTTGTTAAGTGAAATAATTTTTTTAGTCTATTGATGTTGGGTTTTATTAAATCTTGTGTTTAATCTTCCTATTGTGATAATTTTCTGCAAGGTATGTTGTTTTATTTTATGGGTATTTGAATTCTGATTACTTCCATATTAACTTAAAGTGTGACTCTGATCTAAATATTCTCATTTACTTATTTTCTTCCAAATTGATTAAAATTAACTTTGGAAATAATTAACACAACAGTCCTTGTGGAGATGATAACTCTATACTTACTACTTATTACTTGTATGACCATGTACACTTGCACATTGTCAAGGACTGTATTCTATAATTGTTTGTAACACCCCTCACCCGTATTCAACGTCGGAATACGATTTCAGAGCATTACCGGACTTACAATACATATAAACATACTTTTCTCATACATTCATTCATTTCATACAATCATTATTCAAATTCAATCTATTTATCCCTTATACAAGCCTACGAGGCCTTAAACATGTTTTGGGAGCTGTTCGGGACTAAATTGATAACTTATGAAACTTTTATGGAGCTTTGAAAAATTTCTTAAAATAGGGGACACACTCCCATGTGGCCAGGCCGTGTGTCTCACACGGCCACCAAACACGCCTGTGTCACAGGCCGTGTGGACATTCGAAATGGGAGCACATGATATTGTCCTAGCCCGTGTCTGACCCCGTGTAACCCATTGAATTGGGTCACACGGCCAACACACATGCCCGTGTGGATACCCCATGTGCCCTAAAAATGGCCATATACACCCGTTGTAACACCCCTTACCCACATTCGATGCCAGGACAGGGTTCGAGGCATTACCAGACTTAAACATAAACATTCATACAAAATCGAGCCATAAAATTTCATTCAATTTAAAACCATTCATACACATCCATATCGTCCCTTATACGAGCCTACGAGGCCCAAAACATACATCGGAGATGATTTGGGACTAAACCGAGAATTTTTAGAAATTTTACAACACTTAAGAAATTTCCCATTTTTAGAGAGTCACATGCCCGAGTGGAGTAGGCCGTGTGGTTACACACGCCCATGTGGCTTGGGACACACCCATGTCCTCAGCCCGTGTAACTCTCTGTTTATGACGTCATCATTCATTTAGGGGCACACGGCCAAGACACACGCCCGTGGGGCTGGACCGTGCATCACACACAGCCTAGACACGCTCTCGCAGGTCTACCCGTCTAGACGATTGCAAGGCTATTTTCCAAGCCATTTTGTCACCCTTACTTGAACAATTTCATATCACATCACATGGAACATTATCAAGCATATAAATGCAATTTAAACTAACCACATTCATGCAATAACATGTCATTTACATATGATTAAGCATATGATTATCATAAGCCATCATTTATGGCTATGCATGTTCAAATTGAATCACAACTTATTATAAGCCAACACACTTGGCCCTAATAGTACTGACTAATATAACAAAAGACATAATTCCTATACATTCCATAAACTCGAGTACTTGAATACTTATACCTCAGATGGTAGCTTGATAGTGTGATAGCATCTCCAGCTATTTCCAACCCGAGCTAGCTAAATAAACCTCTATAAGATATGGAAAGGAAGGGGAGTAAGCTTAAAGCTTAGTAAGTTCATATGAAAACAATAAGAAATTTATTTACATGCTTTTGCCAAATTCCTATAACATGTTGTCAAGGTATCACAATCATAGTTGCACATTATTCCACTATTTGCTCAAATTCCAGTTAAGTTGTCTACTCGAGTTGCAATCACTAAATTATTTATATCTTAAGCTATGGAACTCCAAATTAAGTTTTGAAAATTTTTCCTAAAACTAGACTCACATATCTCCTTACCATAAAATTTTCAAAATTTTTGGTTTAGCTAATTAGTACAGTTTATTCTTCAAAGTCACCCCTGTTCTGCTGTTTGATAGTTCCGACCCTTCTTCAATAAAAATTAATTAACTCCTCATACAAGATCTAGATGATGTTCCCATTCATTTCTTTTGAAACGAGACTCATTAAGGATTCTAAGCATATAAATTATAACCCATAATTATTTTTTTACAATTTTTTATGATTTTCCTAAATCAGAATAGGGATGCCAAAAACATTCTGACTCAGTCTCACGAAAATTCAAATATCTCATAATTTGATATTCTTTCTACACTGTTTCTTCTATGTTAAACTAGGCTCAATAAGATTCAATTTCATATTTTATTTAGCTTCAAATTCAATTTATACAATTTTTGGTGAATTTTCAAAATTGGACTACAGCTACTGTCCAGAACAGTTTTAGTACAAAAAATGATGATAACTAAGTTCATCACACCTTCATTTCTTTTAAATTAGAAATCTATGCATTTATAAACATATATCATAGTCCACCAAATTAATACAACATCATTTCACAATACTCATGGACTTGCCATTCATGGATTTTGTATTCAATTGAGTTTCTGTACATACCTATACTCATTCGTAACATAACTCAAGTTCATTCTCATCAATGACATACCTCATTGGGACCATCATCAAATGCTTCCTTGAATTACCCGTTGAACACTTGGAATACTAATGGATACACGAAAACTTGCACATAGTGCCATATACACAGCTAGAACCAACTCTTAGCACGTAACGTATGTAGCTAAAGCTACCACATATTTTGTAATGCCAGCATTTGAGCTACTCACGGGTTTGTACACAAAGTTAGCACCCAAACCCCAAAGCATTATCATGTAATGTCCGCTTATTGAGCTATTCACGGGTTTATACACAAAGGCAGTCCCTGGGCCCCAAAGCATTAGCATGATATGCTCGCCCAGCGAGTTACTCATGGGTTTATACACCCACATTACATATATCACTTATCTCATGAACTCAAACTCAACTCATGAGTTCAGACCACTCAATTTCTCATGACTTACCTTTTGTATCCTATACTATTTCCGAGGTTCAAATGGGATTTCTTGTCTAGCTCAATGTCATCGAACTTGCTCATAATGTCATTTATTCTTCTATCATACATTTCATACTTTCATGATAATAATAAAACATGTAAATGCACATATTATCAAAGCATTAAAATATGCTACAACATCACATTATTTGCTTATGTACTTGTCGAATCTTTATCAAGAATATTCGTATAATCAATCATACAATTTATATAATAATAACAATAAAGCATTTAATATTCAATTATAACATTGCATACTTATAATTACACGAACTTTCCTTGACACAAAATCAGCAATTGGACATAACCGTCATATTCTTTGATTTCTCTCGTTCTAAGTCCGAATCTTATTTTTCTTGATCTAAAATATCACATTTAGTCTAATTATTAGTCACAGTATTCAATGTGCCCCAAAAATCATATTTTGGAAAAATTACATTTTTTCCCTAAACTTTGCCATAATTACACTTTTTATCCTAGGCTCGTAAAATGAAATGCACTCAATTTCTTTGTACTTTAATTCTAGCCGAACCATTTTCATAACTGTAGAAAACTACAATTCTCATCAAAACACACTTTTATACCATTTTTACAACTTTTACAAAATAGTCATTTCGGATGTTTTCACCGAAAATCACTTAGTAAAAGTCGTTTATTTAATAAAAAGGATGCATTTTCCATCTTCAAGCATCAAAATACACATATATTCATCAATTGCAAAATTTACAAACTTTAACAATTTTGAAAATGAAGGTAGGAGATAGCTAAATTGAGTTACCACAACTCCAAAAATGTAGAAATAATTAAAAACGGGACAAAAACCGTACCTAGATGAGCCATAGAAGCTTGACCGAATGTTTGCTCATCCATGGCTGCCCATTTTCTTCATAAACGGATGAAAAAGAAAGAAGAAAAGATGATAGCTTTTAAATTTTTGTCTTATTATGCCTTTATTAACTTAATTACCAATTTTCCCTTTTCTTTTCAAACAAATTTCAAAAATACCAAACAAATATCTTCCACTAGTTATTAATGGGTTAATTATGACATAAGGACTTCTACTAAAAATTCTATAGCTATTTAATACCTCTAGCTTCTAGAACTCAAGTTTTGCACTTTTTACGATTTAGTAGTTTTTACTAATTTGAGTACTCGAACATCAAAATTTTCAAACGAGATTTTCACGAAATCATTCTGTTAAACTGTAGGCCATAAAAATATAATAAAAATAATTTTTTCTAGTTGGATTTGTGGTCCCGAAACCACTGTTCTGACTAGGCCCAAAATCGGGCTGTTACACCCGTGTGCCAGGCCGTGTCCAACCTGTAAGGCATAGTGACTTATGCCACACGGCCAAGTCACACACCCATGTGTGAGGCCGTGTGGAGAATACTAACTTGTTTTCAAAATCAACACCTGACACACGGTCGTGTAACATGACCGTGTGTCACACACGACTGAGACACAAGCCCATGTCTTTGCCCGTGTGGACAAAAATAGGCCATTTACCAAGCCATTTTGCCACCCATTTTGTGCATACCTATACAAGATCAATTGGTACCATTTTAAGACACAAATATGTAGCCAAAAGTCATCATCCAATACACAATCATACTATATCCATTTCAACCAATTCAATACTCAATTCAATGCCATTTACCTATTCAAATACCTATCAATTCAACTTGCCTTACTATCCAAAATTCACATATATATTTAATTTAGTTAAACCATTCCAAACATGCATTATTAATTTAACCTCATTTACTCAATATAGGTCTACCTAACTCAAAACAAAGCCATTTACACATCTTTATACATTAACAAATTCATCATCACAAGCCAACTCAAATGGTCTAATTACATGTTCATCAAACATACCAAAATGACACAAGCCTATACATGCCATATACCATATTCACACAACTCAGAAGTACCAAATAGATGTCTGATAGTGTGATGAAGTCTCTGACGATCCATGGACCTGAGCTAGCTTCGTAAAATTATAAAACATCAAAAATTAAACAAAGTAACCTGTAAAGCTTAGTAAGTTCGTTTGTAAATATGAAATAAACACAATATTAATTAACATTTCAAAATGGATAACATAAATAACATTTAAAGCATCAAACAATGAGCTAACATAAAGTTTATCCATATCATAACTCATAAGTTCTCAACTTCTTCAATTCGTTACTTTAATTAGTTTTCTGTACATACTTGTATCGATTCTTATCTATATCTCAACAATTCTCTTATCAAACCACTCCAACTTATAAATGCTTATGATACAGATACTTCAATTTTTCGATGCCATAGTCCAACTATGGTCTTACACATACATTGCCAAGGCCCTGTCGTGGTCTTACATTCACATGTCATAACCCGGTTATGGTCTTATTATCCGATTTGCCATAGCCCAGCTATGGTTTTATTCAGCATTCTGTTTACTTCAAACATATATTAAATTTAATATCTCCAAATTTATCAATTATAATAAATACTATCTCAATTTCATCCATCAAATAAATAGATACACATTTAAGTTCAATTATACGAACTTACCTCGTATACGGATATAACGGAACTAACCAACTATTCAATTACTTTGCTTTTTCCCTGATCTAAGTCTGAATTCCTCTTTTCTTAGTCTATAAATAACCAAAATTAACTTATTTAATCAATTATTCATTCAGTTTGGTCCAAAACATACTTTAAGGCATTTTTACACTTTTGCCCCACATATTTCACATTTTTAACAATTTAGTCCTTATTTCATAAAATCACAAATTAATGAAAATCACAATAGACCCATGCTAGCCAAATTACCATAATGCCCCTAGTAGTCCATAATTTTCATTTATTTCACATTTTAACCACTAACTTTACTCTTTTCTCAATTTAATCGCTATTTTGCATTTTTACTAAAAATCACTTAACAAAACTTGTTTATCTAACACCAAATATTCATAATCTATCATCAAACATTAAAATACTCATGTATTCATCAATGGCTTCATTCAAAATCTTTAACAGTTTTGGAAATTAGTCCCTGGGCTAATTAGTACTAGCTACAACGATCTCAAAAATATAGAAATCATTAAAAACGGGACAAAAATCGTACCTTAATGAGAAAAAATGCCCTAGCCGAATAGTAGCACTAAAATGGTGTTTATTATCTTCCAAAAATCGGTGGAAAAGATGATATCCACCATTAATTTGGTTTTTTTTATTTACTATTATTATAATAACCAAATTACCAATTTGACCTTACTAATAAACTATTTAAACACCTAATAATGTGTCCATATAAGTTCACTCATACTAATATTGGTCTAATTACAACACAAAGACCTTAACTTTAATAAACCATAGCTAATAGACACTTTTAGCTAATAAAACATCACTTTTGCAATTTACGCAATTTAGTCCTTTTTCTTAAATTAAGCAATTAAACAATAAAATTTCTTAACGAATTTTTCACGCCAACATGATATCATATTGTAAACATTAAATAATAATAAAATAATTATTTTGACCTTAGATTTGTGGTCCCGAAACCAGTATTCCGATTTGACAAAAAAATAGGCTGTTATAACTCTCCCCCCTTAGGGATTTTCGTCCTCGAAAATCTTACCAGTAAATAGGTTCGGGTATTGTTTTCACATAGCATCCTTGGGTTCCCACATAGCTTCTTCAACCCCGTGTCGATGCCATAATACTTTCACTAGTGCAATTCTTTTATTCTCAACTCTTTGATCTCACAAGCTAAAATTCGAATTGGTTCTTCAGCATATGTCATATCAGATTAAATTTTGACCTCAGTCGGGGAAATGACATGTGAAGGGTTAGATCGATATCTTTGTAACATCGATACGTGAAACACATTATGTATTTTCTCTAACTTAGGTAATAAAGATAATCAATATGCCACTGGCCTAACTCGGTCAGTAATCTCATACGGTTCGATAAATCCGGACTCAATTTCCCTTTCTGACCAAATCACAATATCTTTTTCCACGGCGACACTTTAAAAAACACTTTATCCCGAATCTGAAACTCAATATCTTTCTGTTTCAAATCTGCGTACGATTTCTATTGATCCGATGCTGCTTTCAAACTATCGTAATTACTTTCACTTTTTCTTCAATTTCTCTGATCAGGTCAGCCCCGTGAATCTTATTTTCACTGAGTTCACTCCAGTACAACGGTGTTCAACAATTACGACCGTATAAAGCTTCGTAAGGTTCCATCTTTATACTCGATTGTAAGCTATTATTATAAGAAAATTCAATCAGCGATAGATATTTCTCCCAGCTACCTTCAAACTCAAGAATGCAACAACGCAACATATCTTCAAGTATCTG
Source organism: Gossypium hirsutum (assembly GCF_007990345.1). Classification (NCBI taxonomy): domain Eukaryota; kingdom Viridiplantae; phylum Streptophyta; class Magnoliopsida; order Malvales; family Malvaceae; genus Gossypium; species Gossypium hirsutum. The sequence goes on along the minus strand of NC_053436.1, from coordinate 50,102,580 downwards.
AATAACTCGTTTAGATTGACCATCCATTTACAGGTGAAACACGATGCTGAAATGTAGCTTCGTACCTAAAGCTTCTTGCAATTTCTTCCAAAATTGCAAAGTGAATCTCAGATCTCTGTCAGAAACAATTGATAGGGGGAACACCATGTAATCTCACAATTTCAGAAATATACAACTCAACTAATTTATCAAGCAATAAATCTGTACGTACCAGAATAAAATGAGCTCACTTCGTCAATCTGTCAACAACAACCTAGATCACATCTTTCTTTTTCAGAGATAAGGGCAAACACGATACGAAATCCATTGTTACTCTATCCCACATCCACTCAAGAATCATAATAGGCTGTAATAAACCTGACGGTACTTGACGCTCAACTTTGACTTGCTGACAAATCAAACATTTTGAAACAAATTTTGAAATATCTCATTTCATGCCGTGCGACCAATAAAGTTATTTCAAATCGTTATACATTTTTGTGCTTCCTAGATGTACTGATAAACAACTACTGTGTGCTTCATTTAGAATCTTATGAATGAGTTCAGAATTTCTCGGTACACATATTCTATCACGAAACATCAAACAATCATCAAGCCCTATTCGAAACTCTGAATCAAAAGTTGACTCACACTGAGTTCGTTTTGCTGGTAATTCATTATCAAATTTTTGAGCCTCACAAATCTGTTGTAGAAATACGGTCTCGTTTTCAACTTGGCTACTATCGAACTATCATCAGACAAAGCTAATTGTATGTTCAAAGGACGTAAAGTAAATAAGAACTTTCGACTCAAAGCATCAGCAAAAACGTTCGCTTTCCCCTGATGATAGTCAATCACTAATTCATAGTCTTTTAGCAATTCTAACCATCTCCACTATTGTAAATTCAAATATTTCTGAGTCATTAGATATTTCAAGCTTTTTTGGTCAGTATAAATATGACATTTCTCACCAAACAAGTAATGACGCCAAATTTTCAATGCGAACACTATCGCAACTAACTCTAGATCGTGCATCAGATAATTCTTTTCGTGCGGCTTCAATTGTCTTGAGGCATAAGCTACAACTTTTCCTTTCTACATCAAAACACAACCTAGGCCATTTTACGATGCATCACTGAAAACTACGAATTCTTTACCCGACTCAGGCTAAACTAACACTGGTGCCTTTGTCAATAATGCTTTCAACTGCTCGAAACTCTGCTGACACTTTTCTGACCACTCAAATTTAACATCTTTTTGAAGCAATCGTGTCATTGGAGTCGCAATCATTGAGAAGCCTTTCACAAATCGTCTATAATATTCGGCTAGTCCCAGAACACTATTGACTTCGATACATTTCTCGGAGGCTTTCAGTCCATAATCGCATAAATTTTGCTCGGGTCAACTTAGACATCATTGGCTGAAACTATATGTCCTGGAAAACTAGCCTCTCTTAGCCAAAAGTCACATTTCTAAACTTTGCAAACAACTTCTTATCTCTTAAAGTTTGTAACATGATTCTAAAATGCTCGGCATGCTCAGATTCATCACGACAGTAAATCAGAATATCATCAATAAGTACAACCACGAATTTGTCTAAATACGGTCTGAAAATCTGATTCATCAAATCTATAAAAATGGCAGGAGCATTAGTCAATCCAAAAGGCATAAGAAGGAATTCATATGTCCGTACCTCGTTTTGAACGCTGTTTTCGGCACATCTGAGTCTTTAATTCACAACTGATAATAATCAGATCTTAAATCAATCTTTGAAAACACTGTTGCACCTTTCAACTGATCAAATAAATCGTCAATTCTCAGTAGAGGTTATTTATTCTTGATTGTCACTTTGTTGAGTTGTTGATATTCTATACACATTCTCATAGAACCATCCTTTTTCTTTACAAACAACACTAGTGCACCCGAGGGCAAGAAACTCGGTCTTGCGAATCCTCTATCAGTTAATTCTTGCAGTTCAGCTTTAACTCTTTTAACTCTATCGGAGCCATTCTGTATGGAGCTATCAATATTGGTGAAGTTCCCAGTATTGAATCAATAGCAAATTCAACCTCTCTGATAGGTGGCAATCCTGGTAACTTTTCTGGAAACACATCTAGATACTCGCAAACAACTGGTACTGATTCAATCTTTATTTCAGGCACTTTTGTATCAAGTACATAGGCAAGATATGCATTGCATCCCTTTTTCACATATTTCTGAGCTAACATCGACGAGATTACAGCTGGTAAACCCTTCAAATCATTTGATCCAATTCGGAGAGTTTCATTATTCTGACATTTCAACTCAATTGTCTTTCGTCTACAATTTACTACTGCATCATGGAACGTCAACTAGTCCATACCTAGAATAATATCAAACTCGTCAAATGGTAACAACATCAAATCAGCCATAAAACATTAAACCCAAGTCATTAACAGACAATTCTTGCAAACTTTGTCAACTAGGACATATTTGCCTAAGGGGTTCGACACTTTTTAACAAACTCAGTAGAATCAATAAGTAAATTCTTACTAGAAACTAAGTTCACACATATATGTACGAATGAGTTGATCCGGAATCTATCAATGCAATTACATAAGTGTCATAAAGTGAGAATATATAGGTAATAACATCTGGAGATGACGCTTTTTCGTGAGTGCGAATAGCTTAAGTTCTGGCAGGTGCTCTAACCTCTAATCTATCAACAGAATCTCATGTTGCAGCTCTACCGCCACTCACATTTCCATCATTATGGAATGCTCTTCCTCTCTCAGTCGTGTTGCTTTGTCTTGCACTACGAGATTTATTTTTCTCATCTAACTCAAGACAATCTCAAATGAAGTGTTCGTGAGAACCACATCTAAAACAGGCTTTATCATTCAGTCTACACTCTTCAAAATGTCATTTTCCATATTGTCCACATTCAGGTTTATTCGGTATAGTATTACCCACACTTTCTATAGATATAGCTATAATTTTTGAACCCATAAATTGCTTCCCACGATCTCTATTAGAGTGCTCCACTGATGCATTTGATTGACTATATGAATCTCGAAATTTCTTTGATGAAGAGTGATAGGTTTTATTCATCAATCTCTTTCTCAAATCTCTAGCTTCAAAATCAGTCTTTCTCTTTTCTTTGCCCAATTCTTCAACTTTACAAGCACACTCAACTAATACAACGAATTCATTTAGAGCAGAAGTTTAATATCTTCGTTCAGCTTGTCAACAAACCGCATGCATATTATTTCTTCAGTCGAAACATACTCTTGAGCATATTTACTTAATTGTACAAATTCTCTCTCGTACTAGGTTAGGGTCATGCGCCCTTGTTTCAGTTTTAAAAACGCTTTATGCTTTTGATCCAAAAACTGTTGACTGATGTTCTTTTTCTAGAACTTGGTCTGAAAGAATTCCCAAGTGACTCTCTCTCTCTCGGCACCACAGATATTAATGTATTCCACCACTGGTATGCAGTGTCTCTCAAAAGAGATATAGTACACTTTAAACATTCAGCCTGTAACGCCCCCACGCCCGAGACCGTCGCCGGAGTCGAGTATGAGGTGTTACTAAGCTTAATTTAACATATTTAGAACTTTGGATTATTTATTTCTACATTCATAGCTTTTAAGCTACTTGCATCACAGTCACAAGAAAAATCATATCTCGAGTTACGAAACTTGAAATCAAGATCCGTAAATTTTCCATAAATCTAGACTCATATACCTATCTACTAATTTTTTCTAGAATTTTTGGTTGGGCCAATTAGTACAGTTTATTAGTTAAAGTTACCCCTGTTTCAGGACTTGACTGTCTGACCTCTGTTTACTACAAACCACATTTCTCTCTATAAAAAATCCATATGACTATGAGGTTTATTTCTCCTGAAACTAGACTCAATAAGGATTCTGAGAATATAAAATACACTACCTAATTATATCTTTACAATTTATGGTGAATTTCTAAAGTTGGAATAGGGGATTCAGAAACTGCTATGACCCTGTTTCACTAAAATTCAAATATCTTGTAACATATAATTCCTTTACCTGTTTCATTTGTTTCATGTGAAACTAGACATAATAAGATTCAATTTTATATGTATTCCATCACCAAGTTCAATTTCTATGATTTTTAGTAAATTTTTAAACTCGCATCAGTGTTGCTGCAGTATTCTGTTTATGGCAAATTTCATCCCTTTTATGAGTTTTTATGCACTAAGTATCTTAATAATTTTCCTTAACATCAAATATAATCTAAACTAACTATTTTCATAATTTATCATTATCAAGCATTTCCTCAACCATTCCATCACCATACCATAAGATCATTTACACAAAAAAGGTATATTGCTATACATGCCATACTTAAATTTACAAGCCATTACCAAAAGTCTTCCGGATAGTGTGACTGAGCCTTCGACCTATCCCGACTCCTGAGCTGGCTTGTCCAAAACTACAATGAGTAAGAAGGAGGGAGTAAGCATAAATGCTTAGTAAGTTCATATGCAAATAATAAGTAACATAACAAACAGTCATACCAATCAACATTAGCATGTATTACTAAAACACATATCACATTTTTAATCATTTTTCATCATCTTATTACCTTATCATGGTTGTATCAATACTCAACCCGAGGGTTAAATACATACCTGTCCAAAATATCCATTTCACATCACTTACCATACGTCTCTTTACATCTCGAATATTCCTCCATTTGAGTAGAACTTTACCCGTTGAACACATCGGAATATAATTCGGATACATGGATAACTTGCACATAAGTGCCGCTTATGCAATCAAGCAATCATGTAACCCGCCCATAAGCGAACTCGGACTCAACTCAACGAGCTCAGGCGTTCGCATCCACAAGTGAACTCGGACTCAACTCAACGAGTTCGGACATTCGCATCCATAAGTGAACTCGGACTCAACTCAACGAGTTCGGATGCTCAACCATCCTAGTGACATGTCACTTGTATCCTAATCTATTCCTAAGGTTCAAACGGGCTTTTTCCCTCGATCTCACATTTGCCGTCTTCCATGGAATATCGGAACCGATACTTGGTAGCAATTCATATTTATCAAGTAGTAAACATAATTTGCATATTACTCAACATTAACCATAAAGCATAATATTTCACGATTAAAAATCAGCGTATCATATAATTAACATTAATAACTTAAAAATAATATTTATGCTACATTATTTACACATGAACTTACTTGGTACCAAAATACAAAGATTTTGCAATTTAGTCCACAATCTTTTCTTTTCCTCGATTGAGGTCGATTTCACGTCTTTCTTGATCTAAAATAACACATTTAGCTTATTTAATACTCACATTATCAAATTAATCCTTAACTCAAATTTTGGCAAAATTACAATTTTACCCCTAAACTTTTGCATATTTACATTTTTGACCCTAGGCTCGGGATTAAACTTTATTCCTTATTCTTATGTTTTACAACATGTTGATCACTTTTCTCTTCTATGGCAACATCAAATTCTTGCTCTAACATGTACTTGTGACTATTAGGTATTTTTACCGATTAAGCCCTTTTACTCGTTTTTGCTTAAAATTGAGTAGTACAAGTTGTCTAACATAATTTAAAACTTCATATTCTATCATAAAACATCAAAATACACAAATTTCACCTATGGGTATTTTTCCAAATATAAACCCTAGGTTAAATTATTGCTAACATAAGCTTTATCGAGTTACCGGGATCTCAAAAACGTAAAAATCATTAAAAACGGGGCTTGGAATCACTTACTATGGAGCTTGGAAGCTTGAAACAAACCCTAGCTATGGAGAACCCTTGAAATTTCGGCCTAATGAAGAAGATGGACAAAAATTGGCTTTTAATTTTGTTTTTAATTCATTTTAATAACTAAATGACCAAAATACCCTTACTACTAAACTTTCCAAAAATTCCTTCCATGTCCTAATTTTGTCCATGAACTTAAAATTGGTCAAATTGCTATTTAAGACCTCCTCATTAATATTCCAAAACAATTTCACACTAAAAACTTCTAGAATGCAAGTTTTGCAACTTATTCGATTTAGTCCCTACTTTCAATTTAAGCACTTTAGGCATAGAATTTCATCACGAAATTTTCACACAATCATGTAATCATATCATAAACCTCAAAATAATTATAAAATAATTATTTCTATCTCGGATTTATGGTCACGAAACCACTATTTCGATTAGGCCCTAATTCGGGATATTACACAGCCGATGTGCAAGAAAGTTCATCAAACACTCGGATTGTATTTTCAAGCCAAAACTCAACTCTCTTAGGATCATCATCAACATTAGCCCTAAACTCTTCAGCCCTATGCTTACGAATTTTATTGATTGATGGCTTATTCAATCATATTGGATCAATAACTTAAGGAACTACGGGGATTGATTGAGGATTTGGCAAGGGTGGAGGTTGTTGAGTAGCCAAATTTGTCCGAACATATTGAGTGAACCACTCGTTCATCATCTGGAAAAAGGCTTCTTTAGCCTCACCTCCGTGACTATTTGACACGGGTCTAGATTTAGAAGGCACTGTCCCTTGAGCGGGAGCTGGTACATTACTCTCAACATCATCTGCTACAGCTCGTTCAGGATCCATTACTATACAAAAACATAGTTTATAATGTTAGGATTTATCACACTATCACAGTTTATATATGGCATGTATAGCTAGACTCTCACATACGCTACGTTAATCTTAGAATCGACTAAACTGTAGCTCTGATACCAATAAATATAACACCCCTCACCCATATTCAACGCTGGAATAGGGTTTTGGACTATTACCGGACTTACAATACATATAAACATATTTTTTTCATACATTCATTCATTCCATACAATCATCATTCAAATTCAATCTATTTATCCCTTATACGAGCCTACGAGGCCTTAAACATGCTTTGGGAGTAGTTCAAGACTAAACTGATAACTTATGAAACTTTTACAAAGCTTACCAAAATTTCCCAAAACAGGGGACACACGCCTGTGTGGCCAGGCCGTGTGAGAGACATGCCCTTGTCACAGGTCGTGTGGATATTCGAAATGGGAGTACATCACTATGTCCCAGCTCGTGTCTGACCCCGTGTAACTCACTGACTTGGGTCACACGACCAACACTCACGCCCGTGTGGATAGCCCGTGTGCCCTAAAAATAGCCATACACGCCTGTGTGCCAGGCTATGTACTAGGCCATGTCCAACCTATAGGGCATACTAACTTATTCCACACGACCAACTCAAACTCCCGTGTGTGAGGCCGTGTGGAGCATACTGACTTGTTTTCAAAATCAACACTAAGGGACACATGGCCGTGTAACATGACCGTGTGTTACACACGATTGAGACACACGCCCGTGTCTCTTCCCATATGGACAAAAATATGCCATTTACCAAGCCATTTTGCCACCCATTTTGCACATACCTATACAAGATCAATTGGTGTAACACCCCTTACCCATGTCCGATGCCGGAACAGGGTATGAGGCATTACTAAACTTAATCGTTCACAAACATGCAAAACCAGGCTACAAATTTCATTCGTTTCATACACATGCATAATGTCCCATTCATGGGCCTACGAAGCCCTAAACATGCATTGAAAGTAGTTAGGGACTAAACTGAGAACCTTAGAAAGTTTTAGGAAAACTTAGAAAATTTTTCCATGACACAAGGTCACACGCCCGTGTGGACACAGGGACAAGCCCATGTGCCTTCGACACGCCCATGTCCTCAGGCCATGTAACTCCCTGACTATGACATCAGCGAATAGTTTGAACCACACAACCAAGCCACATGCTCGTGGGCTAAGGCCGTGTCCCCCACACGGTTGAGACACACGGTCGTGTCTCAGCCCATGTGGCCAACACTTAGGCTATTTTCCAAGCCTTTAAGTTACCCTTAATCCTTCACATCTTTATTTCCATATTACATAATAAATTCATGGCCATGACCATTTAGATTTGGTCATAAACAATTCATCATGTACATATGTATTAATACTAATCATGCATGCCTTACAAGCATAATCACATCACAAGCATTAGAATTTACCATGGAAAGATAGATTTACAAACCATAATCACTATGAGCCACACCTCATGGCCATATATAAGTAACTCAATGTAAGCCAATACCTTTGGCTAATCATTATAACTGCTAACATAAAAACTAAGTCCCTATACATGCCACTCACACGAAATGCTTAACATATATGGGTCAATACTTCAAAGGCGATGGCTTGATAGTGTGATGCTGCCTCCGACGATCTCCAACCCCGAGCTAACCTATCAGCACGAAAGAAAAGGAAAGGAAGGGACTAAGCTTTGTAGGTTAGTAAGACCGTATGAAAATAATAAGCAATGTATCAACTTGCTTCTCAAGGTAATACAACCATATTTGTACTTTTATTTATATTCAGGTCAAGCTGTTTTCTCGAGTCACAGTCATTAAATTATTTATATCTAGAGCTACGGAATCCAAATTAAGTTTAGCTATTTTTCCCTAAAACTAGAGTCACATACCTTCTTACCATAAAATTTTCAGAATTGTTTTTCTAGCCAATAAGTACAGTTTATTCTTTAAAGTCACCCCTATTTCACTGACTGACAGTTCCAACCCCTCTTCACTAAAAATTAATTATCTCCACATACGAGATTCATATGATGTTACCTTCTATCTCTTTTGAAAATAGATTCATTAAGGATTCTATGTGTATAAATTATAACCCTTAATTTTTTTTTTACAATTTTTAATGATTTTCCTAATTTGGAACAAGGGAATTCGAAATTATTCTTATTCTATCTCACAACAATTTAAATATATCATAACATGGACCTTTATTTCTTACAATATTTCTTTTATATGAAACTAGACTTAATAAGCTTTAATTTCATATTTTATTTAGTCTCTAATTCGATTTCCACAAATTTTGGTGGATTTTTAAAATTGGACTTCTGCTGCTGTCCAAAACTTTTTCAATGCCAATTTTACCTCTTCATAATTATCTTTAAATAGGCTTTTATGCCAATCAATTTCTCTTTCCATATTCATTAGGCCACAAGGTGAAGGGGTAAACCTATCATGTCCCAATTTAATTCGACTTAAAAGCCTCATACATAATCATCAATCAAATTTACAACATAATTACCCACCATAGGTATCGACCTAATATTTACAAGGTCGTCACAAAGTCATTCTCACAAGTATGACTTAATCATTTACATTCTTACCAAAGTGTAATATGCATCGAGCTCATCACTCATGAATATTTTTAGTACATACCTGTACCCTTTCAACATGATCATAAACATAGCTTACTCAATTTCCATAGCTAGAACTTACTCGTATCATTCTTACCCTCAGGGCAACATAACTAGACTCATATCTCATGAGTTCGAATAAGAACCTGTACCACTTACGACATGATTATATCCTTCCATATCATTATCATGAGCCTTAAAATAACTCATGAACCCTTTTGAAATACTAATGGATATCCGATAAGCCTCACACAAGAAGGTAACTTGCCAATGCCATGTCCCAGACATGGTCTTACACTGGCTCAAATGTCGAGGCCGATGCCATGTCCCAAACATGGTCTTACACTAGCTCTCGTCTCAATACCGAGGCCATGTCCAACATGGTCTTACACTGGCTCATAGTGAACGCCGATGCCATGTCCAACATGGTCTTACACTGGCTCATAGTGAATGCCGATGCCATGCCCAACATGGTCTTACACTGGCTCTCATAACCAATGCCGATGCCATGTCCAACATGGTCTTAGACTGGCTCTCATAACATAGCGATGCCATGTCCAACATGGTCTTACACTGGCTCTCATAACATAGCCGATGCCATGTCCAACATGGTCTTACACTGGCATACGAAATGTGGTCAATGCCATGTCCCAGACATGGTCTTACACTAGCTCACATGTCACCCCAAATGTCATGGCATGTATATCCAATCTATTCCTCAGTTCAATCAGGACTCTACTACATTAAATTTCATCATGCATTTTGAATCACATTACGTAAAATTTCCAATGTTTTCAATCATCACATAAATGTTATTATTAACATTTGGCATCACTTTCTCATACTCAATATCATCAACATATAATTTAATACAATTAAGCAAGATAGAATTGCAAGTATATTAACAATAACATGAATAACATGCTTATTTAGTCACACGGACTTACCTCGAATGAAATATCGGCTAATTATTCAATTTTAGTCCATAACCTCATACCTTCCAATTTAAGCCCGAATCTCGATTTTCTTGATCTAAAATAATAAAATCCACTACTTTAATCATCATATTAACCAATACATTTCATAATTTATACTTTGGCAAAATCAATATTTTCCCCTAAACTTTCACAAAATTTATGATTTTGCCCCTAGACTCGTAAAATGATTTTCATCAAATTTTCTCACTAATCAAGCCTAGCCAAATTCTTTTTATACTAGAAGCAGCCCAAAATTTCAATTATTTCTCACACTTATCACTCATTTTATAAACTGTACAAAATGGTTCATTTGAGGTGTTTCCATGAAAATCCTTTCACAAAAGTTGTTTATTAAACAACCAAGATTCATTTTCTTCACAAAATTTCAGCAAATATTACAAATGCTCTCTTGGAAAAGCCCTAGACTTTCAACCATTTTGCAAAATAGACCTCTCATTAGCTAGCTCATGCTACAAGGGTACTAAAAATGCAAAAATAATCAAAAAAGGCTACCTAAATCTCTTACTTGCAAGGGATATAAGTGGCTGATATTTTTGAGCTTTCAAAACCCTCTATTTGCTCATATTTTCAGTGGAGAAGAATATGAGAAAAATATGATATCCTTCTCTCTTTATTTTATTTTATTTCTAGCCAATTTAGTCACCAAAATTCACCTAACTTTGACAACTTTCTTCTTTTTCTCTCTATGGCGAGCCACCAATAATTTAAAGGCTATTTGCACTTTAAAGACCCCCAATTATGGTTCTCTAGCTATTTAACACATTTGGCTAGCAAAACAAAACTTTTGCCCTTTATGCGACTTAGTACTTTTTCTTAATTAAGCTCCCAAACACTAAAATTAATTCACCAAAATTTTCATGCAGTTATATAATCAGGCTATGGCACATAAAATAATATTAAAAATAATTTCTCAAACCTTAGATTTGTGGTTCTGTAAGCACTGTTCTGATTAGGCCCAAAATCGGGCTGTTACAATTCTCCCTTTTAGGGATTATTATCCTCAAAAATCTTATTAGAAAAGAGATTAGGGTATCATTCTTGTAGTTTCCCCTATCTTGTCAAGGAGTCCTCTTCGAGGGGATACTTCCATGATCACTCTGTCATCGACCATCACGTTCCAATAGTTCTCAGTCTTACAAAGAAGACATCACTCCAGCTTTACATTTTAGCTAAATTCAGACTCCCATCAAACAGGAATGATCATGTAGCTAACACTCACAAAATGAACAAAGGTTTTCCATTCAATTGTCTGTAATATTGCATTCTCTACATTCTTGGAATCAAGAGCATGTGACTTTACTCGTCGAACAAACGAAATAATCGATTTCTCAACACTGACACTCTAGAGTCGACTCTATGTCACTTATCTAGCAGCTCTTTTAATGAGATTTTAACTGTTCGAAAGCATAAACTGTTACTTTACATTCTTATTTTAGAACACATTCCAATCTGTTCGTTAGTGCATTACTTACAAATCACAAATTATCTAATCAATCTAAACAGAACTCAAAACTAGCACTTCGATTAATAACACTTTCAACTATTATTTTTTTAATACTACTAATATGTAATAGACCAGCTCATTCAAATGAAAACAATTGAGTCAATTTCAAATATCAAATAATAGCATATCAAAATACTATTTTCTTCATGCTATTGACTAACTCAAACATACAATCTTTTACAACTCCTTTAGCATTCTAATCGAAACCTTCACAACTGCATTTGTTCAAGGAAGACAAAAAATCCTAATTGAATTCACTAACTTCAATCAGACTTTCCTGAAAAAAAAACAGAAAGTTTTCATAGAGTTTGAGCCTGAACTTTCACTATTTTTACCCTTTTCGAGGTTAATTCTTTTCATGAAAAAGTAGAGGAATTCTGATATCAGAAGCATTACATTCTCCTGATCGAATCAGGATTACACCTATAACAAGCATAGCTATCAAAAGCCAACGAATGCACATACTAGAAGTGCGAGAACCTAACTCATAAGAAAAACAATAAGGGTCTTGATGATTCCTCAGAGAAAACCGGAAGAAATCAATGCTCACATGTTCTGAAATCAATTGTAATAGGGGTAATATATATATTCCAAATATATGAGTACAAAGCAAAACAACTTTTGGTAGAAACAAAAGAGTAGTCTCATATAAATTTTCATCATCCACTCGTATTCCAACAAAATAGAATAAAACTCTACAGAGAAAGATGAAACATGCGGGTCATCAATCGACCTGACCAATAGTGCTTCCATCTAACCCTTTAATCAGCTAGCGTTCTCATGCGATAAGAATTTTATTAGAAACAAATGATCACAGATATCTCTAAGGAGGAATGAAGATATAAATTACTAAAGAGATATCATTGTAATCTCTCCAATCACAGCTGTCATACTCAGACATCTTTACGATTCAAATTTCATTTCTTTGACTAATTCTATCCTCACGAATTCCATATTACCCTATTCACCAACAGAAATTACTTCGGAAGAAATTCAAACAAATTCACACTTATTTGTCATACAAATGTTTTCTGTCATCCACAATTTCAAACAATGAATTTACTTACTTGAGCTTAATATTAATATCTAATTAAATTCCAACACTTAGCTTCTATTTTTCTTATCGACATTCGTCAAATTAAAGAACGCCTTATGGGTTTTGAGTACGTCGTTTACTTGATGCCATAGTCCAACTATGGTCTTACACAAGATCACAATGCCATAGCCCAACTATAGTCTTACATGTCATACTTTGCCATGGTCCAACCATGGTCTTATCTGTCAATTCCTCATTGAATGATCGTACTCATTTCCTATATTCTACTCAATTTGATCTTCCAATTCAATTTTTATACTATTATAATATTCATGGTTCAATAAAAAAGACATAAAACAAAACATCATATTATCTCTAATTTAAAATTAAACATAAAATTCTACCATATTAACATACTGATTACACTTATTCAAGCAAGTGTACATAAACACACATTCCGTCTATTTGAGTAAATTTGCTTACCATATTCACTTAATCAAATATGTTAAGCACATAATATCATATGCATTCCAAGCAAACACAGATGGGCTTATCACCATATAAACTTTCATTTTATTCTACGTTTCCACATTTTTCAACTCATAGTTATCTCACTTCGTACATTCTTACATACATATCATGAAATTCTATTCATACCTTTCTGAGTTTCGTTTCATCATAATTGCACTTTATTTGAATACACTAGCATCACTATTTACGTGATCGGGTGTAGCTTGGTTGGAGAGTACCTTTATCTAAACAAGATAGTTCTCATTCACGTCAAGAGACATCACACTATCAAAAATTTGTGGCATGTATATCCATGTGGTAGGTTAGTCTAAGAACTGACTAAACCATAGCTCTGATTCCACTAAATGTAACACCCCTTACCCTTGTCTGACGCCGGAATAGGGTACGAGGCATTACCAGACTTAATCGTTCACAAACATGCAAAACAGGGCTACAAAATTTCATTCGTATCAAAACTTTTCATACACATGAATAATGTCCCATTCATGGGCCTACGAAGCCTTAAACATGCGTTGAAAGTAGTTAGGGACTAAAATGAGAACTTTAGAAAGTTTTGGGAAAACTTAGAAAATTTTTCCATGACATAAGGTCACACGCCCGTGTGGACATAGAGACATGCCCATGTGCCTTTGACACGCTCTTGTCCTCAGGCCATGTAACTCTCTGACTCTGACGTCAGCTAATAATTTGAACCACATGGCCAAGCCATACGCTCGTGTGCTAAGGCCATGTCCCCTACACAGTTGAGACACACAGCCATGTTTCAGCCCGTGTGGCTAACACTTATGCTATTTTCCAAGCCTTTAAGTTACTCTTAATCCTTCACATCTTTTTTTCCATATTATACAGTTAATTCATGGCCATGACCATTTAGATTTGGTCATAAAACATTCATCATGCACATATGTCTTAATACCAATCATGCATGCCTCACAAGCATAATCATATCACAAGCACTAGAGCTTAGCATGGATAGATAGATTTACAAACCATAATCACTATGAACCACACCTCATGGCCATATATAAGTAACTCAATGTAAGCCAATACCTTTGGCTAATCATAATAATGGCTAACATAAAAACTAAGTCTTTATACATGTCACTCACATGAAACGCTTAACATATATGGGTCAATACTTCAAAGGTGATGGCTTGATAGTGTGATGCTGCCTCCGACGATCTCCAACCCCGAGCTTTATAACTTAGTAAGACCGTATGAAAATAATAAACAATTTATCAACTTGCTTCTCAAGGTAATACAACCATATTTGTACTTTTATTTATGTTCAGGTCAAGATATTTTCTCGAGTCATAGTCATTAAATTATTTATATCTAGAGCTATAGAACTTCAATTAAGTTCTGCTAATTTTCCCTAAAACTAGACTCACATATCCTCTTACCATAAAATTTTCAGAATTTTTTATCTAGCCAATAACTACAGTTTATTCTTTAAATTCACCATTGTTTCGCTATCTAACAATTTCGACCCCTCTTCACTAAATATTAATTATCTCATCATACCTGATTTAGATGATGTTCCCTTTTGTCTGTTTTGAAATTAAATTCATTAAGGATTCTAAGTATATATTTTATAACCCTTAATTATTTTTTTACAATTTTTAATGATTTTCCTAAATCAAAACAGGGGATTTAAAAATCATTCTGATTCTGTCTCACAACAATTCAAATATATCATAACATGGACCTTTATTGCTTACAATAATTCTTTTATATGAAACTAGACTTAATAAGCTTTAATTTCATATTTTATTCAATATCTAATTCGATTTCCACAATTTTTGGTGGATTTTTAAAATTGGACTTCTGCTACTGTCCAAAACTTTTTCAGTGCCAATTTTACCTCTTCATAATTATCTTTAAATAGGCTTTTATGCCAATCAATTTCTCTTTCCATATTCATTAGGCCACAAGGTGAAGGGGTAAACCTATCATGTCCCGATTTAATTCAACTTAAAAACCTCATACATAATCATCAATCAAATTTAAAACATAATTACCCACCATAGGTATCGACCTAATATTTACAAGGTCGTCACAAAAGTCATTCTCACAAGTATGACTTACTCATTTACATTCTTACCAAAGTGTAATATGCATCGAGCTCATCACTCATGAATTTTTTTTAGTACATACCTGTACCATTTCAACATGATCATAAACATGGCTTACTCATTTTCATAGCTAGAACTTACTCGTATCATTCTGACCATCAGGGCAACATAACTAGACTCATACCTCATGAGTTTGAATAAGAACCTGTACCACTCACAACATGATTATATCCTTCCATATCATTATCATGAGCCTTAAAATAACCCGTGAACCCTTTTGAAATACTAATGGATATCCAATAAGCCTCACACAAGAGGATGAATTGCCAATGCCATGTCCCAGACATGGTCTTACATTGGCTCACATGTCGATGCCAATGCTATGTCCCAGACATGGTCTTACACTAGCTCTCATCTCAATACCGAGACCATGTCCAACATGGTCTTACACTGGCTCACAATCAACGCTGATGCCATGTCCAACATGGTCTTACACCGATTCTAATAACCAACGCCGATGCCATGTCCAACATGGTCTTACACTGGCTCTCATAACGTAGCCGATGCCATGTCCAACATGGTCTTACACTGGCTCTCATAACATAGCTGATGCCATGGCCAACAAGGTCTTACACTAGTATACAAAATGTCGCTGATGCCATGTCCCAGACATGGTCTTACACTAGCGCACAGGTCACCCCAAATGTCATGGCATTGATATCCGATCTATTCCTTGGTTCAATCAGGACTCTACTACATTAAATTTCATCATGCATTTTCAATCATATTACGCAAAATTAATCATTCAACACATAAAAATGATAAAGTTACCTTACTTACGTACAACTTGCACGTTTCAATGGAATATCATATTCTGTCCAATCTCACATAAATGTTATTATTAACATTTGGCATCACTTTCTCATATTCAATATCATCAACATATAATTTAATACAATCATAGCAAGATAGAATTTCAATTATATTAACAATAACATGAATAACATGCTTATTTAGTCACATGGACTTACCTCGAATGAAATTTTGGCTAATTATTTCATTTTAGTCCATAACCTCGTACCTTCCAACTTAAGCCTGAATCTTGATTTTCTTGATCTAAAATTATAAAATCCACTACTTTAATCATCATATTGACCAATACATTTCATAATTTATACTTTGGCAAAATGACTATTTTGCCCCTAGACTTTTACAAAATTTACGATTTTTCCTCTAGGCTCGTAAAACGATTTTCATCAAATTTTCTCACTAACCAAGCCTAGTCGAATTCTTTTTATACCAGAAGTAGCCAAAATTTTCAATTATTTCTCATACTTATCACTTATTTTATAAACTTTACAAAATGGTTCATTTGAGGTGTTTTAATGAAAATCCTTTCACAAAAGTTGTTTATTAAACAACCAAGATTCATTTTCTTTCACAAATTTTCAGCAAATATTACAAATGCTCTCATGGAAAAACTCTAAACTTTAAACCATTTTGCAAAATAGTCCCCTCATTAGCTAGCTCATGCTACAAGGGTCCTAAAAATGCAAAAATCATCAAGAAAGGTTACCTAAATCTCTTACTTACAAGGGATATAAGTGGCTGATATTTTTAAGCTTTCAAAACCCTCTATTTGATGATATTTTCAGTGGAGAAGAAGATGAGAAAAAGATGATATCATTCTCTCTTTATTTTATTTTATTTCTAGCCAATTTAGTCACCAAAACTCACCTAACATTGTCAACTTTCTTCTTTTTTTCTCTATGGCCGGCCACCATTAATTTAAAGGCCTATTTGCACTCTAAACACCCCCAATTATGGTTCTCTAGCTATTTAACACATTTGGCTAGCAAAACAAAACTTTTGCCCTTTATGTGATTTAGTCCTTTTTCTCAATTAAGCTCCCAAACACTAAAATTAATTCACCAAAATTTTCATGCAGTTATATAATCATGCTATGACACATAAAATAATATTAAAAATAATTTCTCAGACCTCAAATTTGTGGTTCCGTAACCACTGTTCCGACTAGGCCTAAAATTGGGCTGTTACAATTGGTACCATTTTAAGACAAAAATAGGTAGCCAAAATTCATCAACCAATACATAATCATAATATATCCATTTCAACCAATTCAATACTCAATTCAATGCTATTTACCTATTCAAATACCTATCAATTCAACTTGCCTTATTATACATAATTCACATATATATGTCATTTAGTTAAACCATTCCAAACATGCATTATTAATTTAACCTCATTTACTCAATATAGGTCAATTACGTAACTCAAAACAAAGCCTTTTGCACATCTTTATACATTAACAAATTCATCATCACAAGCCAACTCAAATGGCCTAATTACATGTTCATCAAACATACCAAAATGACACAAGCCTATACATGCCATATACCATATTTACACAACTCAAAAGTACCAAATAGATGTCTGATAGTGTGATGAAGTCTCTAACGATCCATGGATCTGAGCTAGCTTCGTAAAACTATAAAACATCAAAAATTAAACAAGGTAAGCTATAAAGCTTAGTAAGTTCGTATGTAAATATGAAATAATCATAATATTCATTAACATTTAAAAATGGATGATATAATTGACATTTAAAGCATCAAACAATGAGCTAACATAAAGTTTATCCATATCATAACTCATAAGTTTTCAACTTCTTCTAACTCGTTACTTGGATTAGTTTTCAGTACATACTTGTACCGATTCTTATCTATTTCTCAACAATTCTCTTGTCAAACCACTCCAGCTTATAAATGCTTATGATGCAAATACTTCAATTTTATGATGCCATAGTCCAACTATGATCTTACACATATATTGCCAAGGCCCTGCCGTGGTCTTACATTCACATGCCATAACCCGGTTATGGTCTTATTATCTGATTTGCCATAGCCTATCGCCATAGCCTATCTATGGTCTTATTCAGCATTTCGTTTACTTTAACCATACATTAAATTTAATATCTCCACATTTATCTATTATAATAAATACTATCTCAATTTCATCCATCAAATAAATAGATACACATTTAAGTTCAATTATACAAACTTAACTTGTATACGAAAATAACGAAACAGACCGACTATTCAATTACTTTGCTTTTTCCTTGATCTAAGTCCGAATTCCTCTTTTCTTGATCTATAAATAATAAAAATTAACTTATTTAATCAGTTATTCATTCAATTTAGTCTAAAACATACTTAAGGCATTTTTACACTTTTTCCCCACATATTTCACATTTTTCACAATTTAGTCCTTATTTCATAAAATCACAAATTAATGAAAATTCACAGTAGACCCATACTAGCCGAATTACCATAATGCCCCTAGCAGCCCGTAATTTTCATTTATTTCACATTTTAACCACAAACTTAACATTTTTCCCAATTTAATCCCTATTTTGCATTTTTACTAAAAATCACTTAGCAAAACTTGTTTATCTAACATCAATATTCATAATCTATCATCAAACATCAAAATACACATGTATTCATCAATGGAATCATTCAAAATCTTTAATAGTTTTTCAAATTAGTCCCTGGGCTAATTAATACTAGTTGCAACGATCTCAAAAACATAAAAATCATTAAAAATGGGACAAAAATCGTACCTTAATGAGCAAAAATGCCCTAGCCGAATGGTAGACCTAAAATGGTGTTTATTCTCTTCCAAAAATTGGTGGAGAAGATGATATCCACCATTAATTTGGTTTTGTTTTATTTATTATTATGATAATAACCAAATTACCAAATTAACCTTACTAATAAACCATTTAAATACCTAATAATGTGTCCATATAAGTCAACTTATACTAATATTGGTCTAATTACAACATAAGGACATTAATTTTAATAAACCATAGCTAATAGAAACTTTTAGCTGATAGAATCAACACTTTTGCAATTTACGCGATTTAGTCCTCTTTCTTAAATTAAACAATTAAAAAATAAAATTTCTTAACGAAATTTTTCCACCAACATGATATCATACTATAAACATTAAAATAATAATAAAATAAATATTTTGACCTCTGATTTGTGGTCTTGAAACCACTGTTCTAATTTGACTAAAAACGGGTTGTTACATTATTGTTAAGATAATTATTTTTGCAATTTGGTTTAAATTTATTTTATTTTATTTCTTTTTATATTTTCAAGTGATTATATATCTTGTATGACAAAATCAAAACCAATGAGCTTTTTACAATGCCTATAATCAGGTCATTGTTGCTGATGACAAAGACCACCTCATCTATCACTATGTTGTGCCTTTATCCAATTGACTCAATCTAAGAATTGTGAGGCCAAAATTGAGGCTCCTTAATTTGAATTAAAGTCAGCTACTTTCCAAATGTTGAAAACGATGGGCCAATTTAATGGAAAGCCTACCAAAGATCCACATCTACACCTGCACTTATTCATGGAAGTATGTGATTCATTTAAGCTAGCTAGAGTGACTAAAGACGCTTTGAGATTAAAGTTATTCCAATTCTTGCTGAGAGATAGAGCACGAGCATGGTTGAATTCTTTACCACTTTATTCAGTATCAACATGGCAGGAATTGGCTAAACGATTCTTGATAATGTATTTTCCACCAAGTAGAAATGCCAATATTAGAATTTAAATCACCACATTTCAGCTTGTTATGAATCTTTTATGATGTATGAGAGAAATTCAAGGAGTTGTTGCAAAAATGTCCTCGTCATGGTATTCCTCATTATATTTAGTTGGAGACTTTTTACAATAGTCTCAACGTAGATACCAGAATGGTGGTGGACCTTTAGCCAATGGATCTCTTCTTGCAAAATCATACAATGAAACATATGAGACCATTGAAAGGATCTCTAGCAAAAACTACTAGTGGCAAACTACTCAAATAGCCACAGGAAGAAAAGTAATCAGGGTTGATGAAGTTGACGAAGTTGATCTACTTACATCTTTGACAAACCAGGTATCTTCTATGGATTCCATGTTTAAGAAATTTTCTGCTAATAGTTTTAATGCTAATATATCAGGTCAACAACCAAGTCAGTTCAAAATTATCTCTATTTATTGTAGAGATGGTCATATCTGTGAAAAATGGCCATCACATCCAGAATCTCTCTATTACATGGACAACCAGAACCAGGATAAAAGTGGGTCAGGATCGAACTCAAATTATTACACTTCTTCATGGCAGAATCATCTAAATTTCTCTTGGAGTAATTAAGGGACTGGTCCAAGTAATTCCTATATGCTTTCACGTTTAAATCGTTTACCAAATTTTTCTCAATAGATATAGAAACCTCAACAAGCCAAGTCTTCAAGTAGTTTGGAGAACCCATTGAAAGCATTTGGAGAACCTATTGAAAGCATATATGGCTAAAAACGATGTGACTCTAAGGAATCTAAGGAACCAGATTGGACAGTTAGCCAATGAGCTCATAAGCAGAACTCAATGAGCTTTGCCAACAACACTCTAAATTCGAGGAATACAAGTAAAGAACCATGTGAAGTTGTTACCTTGAGGAGTGGAAAGATGTTGGGACCGAGGATTGTTGAAATTGAAGATGAACCCATTGCACCTAAGAATTGGGAGGATTTTCAACCAAATGTTGAAGTTCCCTCAGCACAGAAGTTACTTCTATGAATCCTACCAAAAACCAAGCACAACAACATCATCGTAAAGGTTCCACTCCCATAAAAAAACACAAAGAAATCTGCACCTCAAAAAAGTGATCCGATCAAGGTTAAAAATCCATCACCTCCTTATCTATAGAGAGTCCAGAAGTATCAACAAGAGGTACAATTTAAGAAATTTTTAGATATGCTTAAACAGTTACATATCAACATCCCTCTTATGGAAGCTTTGGAGAAAATGTCGAATTATGCTAAATTCATAAAGGATGTTCTCTTTAAAAAGAGGTTGGGAGAATTCGAGACAATTTCTTTGACAAAAGAATGTAGTGCATTTTTGCAAGACAAACTATAACCGGAATGAAGGATCTAGGGAGTTTTACCATACCTTGTTACATTGGAGACTCTTATTACGAATTGGCTCATGCAATTTTGGAGAAAGTATAAATCTTATATCCATGTATGTATTCAAGCAATTAGAGATTGGTGAGGTTAGGCTGACAACTATTACACTTTAACTACAGACCGATCAATAACACATACAGAGGGAAAGATTGAAGATGTTCTGGTACATGTTGACAAATTTATTTTTCCTGCTAATTTTTTTATTTTGGATATTGAAGTTGATAAAAACATCCCTATTATTCTGGAAAGGCCATTTTTTGTAACTGGGAGAACATTAATAGATGTCCAAAAAGGGGAACTCACCATGCGAGTACAAGACGATCAAGTAACCTTTAATGTCTTCAAATCTATGAAATATCCTAATGCAGGTGAGGAATGTTCTTCAACATTCGAGATAGAATCGTTGATCCCTACAAGTGAGGGACTCAACTTAGAAGACGATCCATTAGAGCGTATCTTGGCATCAGATCCACCAAGTAACAATGACAATGTTGATAATTGAAGACGATCCATTAGAGCGTATCTTGGCATCAGATCCACCAAGTAACAATGAAAATGTTGACAATCTAAATTTTTTGGAAACAAAAATGAAAGAATTCTTTCCAAATCCTTAGATTGAATCAAGGAGTTTAACGTTTCAAGTTTTGATTGAAATCCAGTAAGTAGAGTTACCTATAACTAAAAAGACATGAGAAGGACATCAGATGGCATATTTCAGATATTCTAAATAATAGTTCTTCTTGGCATGCACATAGAAGATTGCTTGAAGCTGGAGAAGATAGTCCAATTAAAGTTAGAGAAGATGGACCCAAACACGAGTATTTGATCTAGGGAAACTCAAGTCCCGATGGTTAGGATCATTTACTGCTATCAACATAATTTCAACTAATGAGGGTCTGTGGAGATGGACCCAATCTTGAGTGTTTAATCTAGGTAAAATTTTAAATCTCGAGAGCCAAAAACTTCCACTAAAAACCAAGGTAAGATTAAGGTCAGCAGTCAGTGGTCGAAATTTTATCGGACCGATGAATTTGAACTAGAAAATATTTCACTCATTTTTAAAACATTATTTTTATTATGTTATTTTATTATTATTGCAAAATAAAATATGGTTGCACTCATAAATTAGTTTTAATGAAATATACTTTTTGAGTTTTTATCTATTTTCCTCCGATGAATATTTTTGAACAATGAAGTCAATGTTCATTTTAAGTTTGGAGGGGCCATGCCTCAAATATTTTTAGAAGATGATTCTTGCATAGAGGTAGGTAAGTGGAAAGATGTTCAACATTAATTGATTTTGTATGGTATGTTAGTCCAAATTTAGGTATGATCTTCTATTTACTTTAAGTATCTTATGTTAAGTAAATCATGAAATGAATGTTAATTTTAGATAGCATGTATAGGTTCACCATAAAATAATTAATCTTCCTTAGAAATTTAAACATACATGAGGGTCTAGTCTTTATAATTGGTTTGGTAATTTCCTTGAGGAAAAATCCTAAGAAGTATAGCGGTTTAAAAATGATTTAGACAGAATTTCTTTGGATTAATTGAGCCTTTCTAGCCTACTCTATTAATTGTTATCCCTTGAAAACCTAGTTGAGCTATATGGCCTATATTTTTTTTTATTTAAACCCATGAATTAAGTAGCTCTTCCTAAATTTTTTTCTCGACCTCTTGTACCACCAAATCTTAACTTTGCTTAATTTGGATATGTTTGAGGATTATGTTTGGGGGAGTTAATGAGGGATATTGGGTGTGCATTTCAAAACACTCGGTGTTGAATTACATAAAGTTGTGTGCTCGGGAAGGTAACTCGGTAAAAAAATAGTTATTGCAAAAAGGAGTACTAGTGAGCAAAAGGTTTTTTTTTAAAAAAAAAGAGAGAAAAAGAGTTGGTTATTTAGTGGAAAATTGCATTTTTTAAAGGCCAAGGTAAGCTAAGTTTAAGGTTTCTAAACTTAAATTGTCAATCTTTTTTTTCCTATCTTGAACCTAGCCTCGTTACAACCCATATAAAGACCTATTGATTCCAACTGCTAAGTTGGCTACATTAATAGAGAGGAAAATATTTAACTCAACATATGAAGACATATATCAAACTTAAGGAATGATGCTTAGTTGATTTAGGGAAGTTAAAATCTTTTTTTTTTTGGTGAAAGAAATTATAATCAATCAAACTAAATCACAAGGATTGTTAACATTTAAGGAAGTTAAAATCTTTCTGAAGTGAATCAAATCTACTCGTAAAATGAACTATGCAAATCATGATTTCGTTAACATTTAGGTACTTGAAGAAATATTGGATAATAAACTGTACATGAACTACATGCTTGAAAAATTAATTTGAGAGCATAATTTTCGCTTTTACATGACCACTTGGATGAATTAAATTCTACATTATACGACATGCTTTTAGCATTACTCAGGATGAGAAATAATTTAAGTTTGGGGATGTGTAAACTCTAAAATATGCAGATATTTTCACCACTCTTTAATGTATAATTTATGCAAATTTTGAGTAAATAAATAACTTTTTCTATAGTTTTATTATTAATTTGGTGATTTTCTGTCATTTCTATAGAAATGTGTTCATTTAGTGAAATTTATACTAATGCATAGTTATTATTATTATTTTTTGGGAATAAATGGGCTAAGGAAAAATATAGTAGAATTTTGTTTATTTTAGACAGGTGCAGCTTGAAGCATTCTGATCCAGCATTATTGAGCTTTAAGTCACCTTAGAAGAGATGGAGACCTAGAGATGTCCAGATGGAGCCCGAGAACTGTCCATTTACCATCTACATGATCTTGCCCATCAACATCCCTTGATTTTAGCTAATATCTTCCCTAATTCAAGCACATATTTACCCACCTTCCATGAATCAGGGATAACATAATCATGAGAGCATCAACGAGATTTTCTTCCCTTGATTCAAGCAACCATCTTCCCAGAAATAGCCACCATCTACTCGTTTCCCTACTACCACTCAAAGGCCAGCCATACCACTCCCAATAATAGTAAATTCAACCTCCACTCTCCCCTAATCAAGGATGACAACTCTTTTCCTAGACTTAAACCACAACTTCACACATAATGCTAAAAATAACAGTCAACCCCCAACTTCTTCACCAAGCAAGGGATGAAAACAAGTTCTACTAAAAGCAGTCAAATGGCCACCCACATTCCTCATATCAAGGGAAAGAGAATCAATGGTTCCTTTGCTAAAAATAGCAAGTGACGTTGGGGCTTCAACAACTATGAAAGGGGACCTTCATTCATCTATTTTACACAAGTTTCTAGAGAAAAACTCCTTTGATTTTTATTGCCTTTCACATGGCTTGCTAAACACTTGATTACCACAAAATAATACATACACTTCCCGAAAATGAGAGCAACTAGGAAGGATGACTTGAAGGTATTTATATGGTTTAGTGTATCAACCCATTTTTTAGTGGTGATGGAACAGTAGTTTCGGTACCACAAATTTCTATCATGTTGGCTCTTAAATATTATTTATAGAATATTTACAGGGTCATTAAAGTCGTATTAAAATTTGGTTAAGAAATTTTAACGTTTAGGTAGCTAATTAAAGAAAAATGACTAAATTGTAAAAGTTGCAAAACTTGTTAATTATTGCATTTGGATGATTTAATAGCTTAACTAATAAATTTTGGATGGCCAATAAAGAAATTAACCCTTATTAGTAGATAGTGGACGGTAATGAGGTTAAAAATTAAAGAAAAATTGAAAAAAAAGGTTTAATGGTAATTTTGTAATTAATTCAAAATTAATAAAACAAATTGAAGGCAAAAGACATTTTTTCTTCATTTTCTCTTCATATTTTGCCGAAAACACCATGAAAGCATAGGTTGGAGGTTCAGCTAGCTCATCCCTTTGCATGAGTAAGTTTTTTAGACCCGTTTTTAATGAATTTTATGTTTTGGAGATTGTTGCAACTAGGTCCAGTTAGCCTGTACCTTCATTTTTAAATTTGTCGTTAATGGATCTTGAATGTTTTTTTATGATAAATTGAAGCTTTGATTGTGGTATTTGGTTATTTTGTGAAGTGATTTTAGTTAGTTTTTTATTAAAGGATTAAATTGTTAAAATATCAAAATTTCAAAGATTAATGGTGAATATGAGGTGTTTTGTGGACATTTTAAAAGCCTTGAATACTCGGCTATAATTTTTAACTTCGGATAATGGTAAATTTGATGATTTTCAGGTTAAGGGACTAAATTGAAAAAGTTGTAAAAGTTAAGGGCAATTGTGTAATTTTAAAAAATAAAAGGGTATAAAATGTAGAATAAATTGGAATGTGAAATGCAAGCTAATAATTGAGTAATTTTATATTTTAGATTAAGACCATGTTGATTTACGTGGAAAAGAGAAATTTGTGGAATAATACCTGAATTTTTGCAACTATTACAACTCAATCCAAGTAAGTTCGTACGGATTGTAATTTAATATTTTTATTGAATTGTATGATGACTTGATATGAGATAGTGGATATAAATTATACTATCGATGATGTAAGTTGTTTGGGAAAATTTTATTTATATCGATGATTGGGTCGGATAAACGTGAGATAGAGTACAATTGAATGATAGAGTATTATGTGAAGTTGGAATGGAGATTGATGTGGAGAGCTTTATATATTTTCTTGAGTATACCGAGGTTTAGAATTTGTTGCGAAATCTCGTGTTATACTACCCTGATCTAGCATGTTATGGGGGTAGATGTATAGCTTGCGGGCTAGGCATTTAGTGTCGTGGTGTGTTATCGGTGGAATTAGCTCTTATAAGCGTTTGGCGTGTTATCGGTTGGATTACTTGTGTCCTCGTATCTGTAAGTCGTAAGTTATTGTACTATAACCTATTTAATGATTTGAATAGCATGACATGTACTTGATTTCTTCAATTGACTCTATTATGGATATGTATGTTTTAAAGAAAATTACCATTTGAGCTTTGAATTGAATAATGCAATTCACCAATTTGACATTGTGGATGGCAAGAAACACTTGTTGTTGAATTATTATTAATTGAATTGTTATATTTACTTCGATAAGATTTATTATTTCTGTACGTCGAACTTATTAAGCTTCAGTGAGCTTACTTGTGCAAATTTTTGTTTCTTATAGATACTTTTGAAGGTTGGATGATCGGATCAGCACTCAAGTCACACTATCCATCTGATTTCGGTAGATCATGAACATTTATTTTGGATTATATGGCATGTAATAGGCTTGTTTTGTCATTACTTTATTTTGGTATGTGTATATGTAAAAAGTGAGCCTAAGTGCAAGTTCGTAACATGAGCATCACTACATGATCTTGATGTTTACTTGGAAAATGTTTAGATAATGACTTTCTATGGACTATGAATGATGGAAGATGTTTTTGATATAAAATTGTAGTATAGGTATGACTAAAAGGTCTATTTGAATTGTTGTGATTTGAGGTGCCTATGATAGGCATATTGGTTAGAAGTTAAGTTGTGTGAATTGGCATGTTTTGGTAGATGATTTATATTGTTGTATAAATGTGTATACTTGTGGCCTGGTACACGCTCATGCCACTTGGCCGTGCGCCACACATGACTTACAACACGGCCATGTGTATTACATTAGTGTGTTACAGGGCCATATGGCCCAACTTAGTGAGTTCCAGGGCCAGGGACATGATTTGGGACATGTTGTACATCCCATTTAAAAGTTACACAGCCTGGGGCATTCCACACGGCATGTGCCCCCTGTTTTTGAATTTTTTTTCATATTTTCCTAAACTTTTCTGATTTGTTTCTATAATAGCCCAGTTTAGACCTTAATCAGAATAGTGGTTTTAGGACCACAAATCTGAGGTCAAAAAATTATTTTATTATTATTATTGGTTTTTATAATATGTGAGTTGTTATGTGTGAAAGTTTTGTGTGGAAATTTTATCGTTTGTGTACTTAATTTGTAAAAAGGACCTAATCGTGTAAAATGCAAAATTTGCATTCTATTTGTTAAAGTGCCTCATTGCTATGTCTCTTTAATTGTGAGGTCCTTATGGGGTTATTTGACCATGGAATTTAATGGCCTTAAAATAATGGTTTATTAATGTTTTAATATAAGGGCAAAATGGTAAACTAATTATTAAATGAATTATAATTAAAACAAAGAATGAAATTGGCCATTATCATCTATCTATTGCCGAAATTATCAAAAGAAAAAGAAGAAAATTCAAGTTTAGGGTTCGGCTAGGAGATTTGGTGATTAAGGTATGTTTTGAGCTCAGTTTTTTTATGATTTTTACGTTTTTGAGATCGTTACTTAGTAATCTATCCAGCCCATGTCCTAATTTTTGAATTGGTTGATGATTTTGGAAGATGCTATTGATGAATTCATGTGTTTTATGATGTTTAATGATGAATTATGAAAGCTTAGTGCTTGATATACATGTTTTATGAATTGATTTTGAGTAAAAATGCATATTAGGGATTTAATTTAGAAAAGTGTAAATTGAGGGTTTGAATTGTGAAATAATTGAAAGTTTTGGGCTCCTAGAGGTCCTTATGATATTCATCTATGCATGGGTTCATTTAAATTATGTGTATTTTGTGTTTCTATGAAATAGGGACTAAAGTGTTAAAATGTGAAAAGTGAGGGCTAATTTGTAAAATGCCCTAACTATGTGTTTATGGATTAAATTGAATGTGTTGGTGATTAAATGAGTTAATTTTGAATACATATAGATCAAGAAAGGAGAAATTCAGACTTAGATCGAGGCAAAAACAAAGTGCTCAGTTGATCGACTAATATCGTCGTTTTTACATCCGAGGTAAGTTCGTGTATAATACATTTTGTTTGTATAATGTTTGTATGTGATGAAATAAATAGAAATGAGATTGATAAGTTGGAGCATGTGAAATGTGAATTGAATTTGAGGCACTAAGTGTGCGAGAGATGAAATAGCTATGACTATTAAATATGGCATTGAGTGTGCGAAAATATCCAGCGATGGCTGAACAAATGGCACTATGTGTGTGATACCGAAATAAGTTCAGTTTAATGAAATGGCAGTAAGTGTGCGATAATATTATAGCTTCGGCTAATTAAATTGGCACTAAGTGTGCGAGTTCATTGAATGTTCAAGTATGATCTAATGGAGTAGTGCATCGAGCATCAAAGTGATAAATGTGATAGGTAAGAACGTGATGGTACAGGTATGTACAGAACCAATGTGGTTGATGATATTAAGCAAGAAGTAGAAGAAAGGTTATGTAAATGAAGAATGAGATGAGTTGCATTAAGTGTTAGCTAATTTATGTAATTATATTTTAATTGATGAGTTAAATGTCTTATATCATGAGGTTACTAAGCTTAAAAGCTTACTGTGTGAAATGTACTCTGTTTTACAGTGTTATAAAGCTAGCTCGGATCCAGGGATCGTCAGCGACTCACTCACATTACCGGACATCTATTTCTGTACTAATTTGAGAGTTGTATATATGGTATATGGCATGTATAGGCTAGTGTCATTTTGGTATGTTTTGTGTTGTGGTTAGCCATGAGACTTGGCTTGTAAATATTAGTATGTATGACCTCTTAAGTTGGCCTATTTGGTATGTTTGATAAGTAAGAAATGTGATGTTTATAATGTTCATGTAATAGTTTAAATATGGGATGTTGAATGGCAAGATTTGTGATATGAAGAGGTGATAAGATGATGAGGTTATACTTTTGAAACTTATGTGAGTTTTAATGATTTTAGTATATTTAAGTTGTGGAATTGAGTAGTGAATTGGATGGTATTTGGATGTTATGCAATATGTATGAAATGGTTGATTTGGTTGCTTATAAATGATGCAAAAATTTTGTGGTTTTGGTGTGATTGAGATAGGTGGGAAATATGGCTTAAAACAAGCTTAATTTCACCCCACACGGTTGAGCACACGGGCGTGTGTCTCAACCGTGTTTCTGTTGTGATTTAGTTATTCAAGTCAGTCTTGAGCACGGCCTAGACACACGAGTGTGTCTAGTGGCTGTGTGGGGCACACAGCCTTGGTACATGGGCGTGTGTGGCCATTTCGAAGGGTACACAAGCTAAACACACAGGCGTGTGGTCGGCCGTGTGACCCAAGTCAGTTTCGACCATGGCCAAGGCACACGAGCGTGTCTTGTGGCCGTATGGTTAATTCAGTATGTATGCTCTATTTTGCTACGGTTTAGACACACGGGCGTGTCTAAAGCCATGTGAGGCACACAGTCTATTCATACAGGCGTATGACTTGTGAAACTTTGAAAATTTTGTAAAGTTTTTGTGAAAAATTGTATGTGCTCAATTTAGTCCCGACCCCTTTCTAATACATGTTTAAGGTCTTGTTGACTTATGTAAGGGACTTTGTAATGATGTGTGACAATGATGCCATGATGATTGAGAAATGAATGTGAAATGTTTAGATTTGTCCGGTAATGCTTTTAACCTTAGTCCGGCAACGGATACGGGTTAGGGGTGTTATATTTGATTGGTATCAGAGCTATGGTTTAGTCGATTCTAGGACTAACATAGCGTATGTGAGTCTAGCTATACATGTCATATATATGAATTGCGATACTGAGATGATTCCTAACAATTAAAAATGTGTTTTTCATATAGCAAATGGATCCCAAACGAGTGATAGCTGATGATGTTGAGAGCAATGCACTCGCTCCCACTCAAGGGACAGCGCTGGCCGAATCTAGACCGATATCTAGTAATCAGGGAGGAGAGGCTAAGCAAGCCTTCTTCCAAATGACGAGTGAGTGGTTCACGGAATTTGTATGAGCGAATTCGGCTGCTCAACAACCTCCACCCCACCTGCTCCTCAACAAGTCTCGGTTGTGCCATAAGTAATAGATATGATTCGACTGAGTAAGCCACCTATTGATAAGATTTGTAAACATGGGGCTGAAAAGTTTCAAGCTACGGTTGATGACGATGCCGAGAGGGCTGAGTTCTGGCATCAGAACACTATCCGAGTATTCGATGAGTTGTCCTGCACTCCAGACGAATGTATTAAATGCGTAGTATCCTTGCTTAGAGATAATGCATATCACTTGTGGCAAACGTTGACATCGATGGTTCCTAGAGAATGAGTTACCTGAGAATTCTTTCAGACCGAGTTTTGGAAGAAGTATATAAGCCAGATATTTCTTGATCAAAAAAATAAAGAGTTTTTAGAGTTGAAACAGGGTCGGATGACTATTACAGAATACAAAAGAGAATTTGTACGTTTGAGCAAGTATGCTCGGGAATACGTGTCTACTGAAGAGATTATGTGTAAAAGATTTGTTGATGGATTAAACGGAGATATAAAGCTGTTAGTCGGGATACTTGAGCTGAAAGAATTTGTAGTACTGGTTGAGAGAGCTTGTAAAGCCGAAGACCTCTACAAAGAAAAGAGAAAATTTGATGCAGAGGCGATAGATTCGAAGAAGAGATCAATGAATAAATCTTATCATTCATTGTCAAAGAAATCAAGAGATTACTTGAACTGATCGACAACTTCTATGGGATATCATAATAGAGATCATGGTAAGCAATGTACCAATCCTAAAGCTCAAGCCACATCTGTATCTAGTGTTGGCAATGCAAAAGATGTTAAGTCTAAGTGTCAACAATGTGGAAGACGACATTTTGGATTTTGCTGGGGAAAAAGTAATAACCGAGCTTGTTATAGTTGTAGTTCACGAGATCACTTTATAAAAGATTGCCCAGAGCTAGTTGAAAAAGATAATGCTCAGAACACGAGGCCAAGTAACACTACAGCTAGAGGTAGACCACTGAGAAACATAGGAAATGTGAGTGGTGGTAGAGGTGTGACATGAGACACTACAGCTAGATTTGATGCTAGAGCACCTGCACGAGCCTACGCTATTCGAGCACGTGAAGAAGCGTAATCTCTAGATGTTATTATCGGTACTTTTACTCTCTATGATACTAAAGTTATTGCATTGATAGATCCAGGGTCTAATCATTCGTATATATGCATGAATTTAGTATCCAGTAAGAATTTTCCTATAGAGTCTACTGAAATTGTAATTAGAGTATCAAACCCCTTAGGCAAGTGTGTATTGGTTGATAAAGAGTGCACGAATTGTCCATTGATGATTCAGGGTAATTGCTTTCTGGCTGATTTGATGTTGCTACCATTTG
Source organism: Gossypium hirsutum (assembly GCF_007990345.1). Taxonomy (NCBI): domain Eukaryota; kingdom Viridiplantae; phylum Streptophyta; class Magnoliopsida; order Malvales; family Malvaceae; genus Gossypium; species Gossypium hirsutum. Next base: position 50,070,922 of record NC_053436.1, on the reverse strand, counting down.
ACGAGTTTGACATAATTCTGGGTATGGATTGGCTAACGTTCCATGATGCAGTCGTGAATTGTAAATGAAAGATGATTGATTTGAGATGTCAGAGTAATGAGATTATCATAATTGAATCAGATGGTTTGAATGGATTGCCGGCAGTGATTTCAATAATGCTAGCTCAAAAATATCTGAGAAAGGGTTGCGAAGTTTATTTAGCCTATATACTTGACACAAAAGTGATTGAAAAGAAGATTGAATCAGTGCCAGTTGTTTGCGAATATCCAGATGTGTTTTCTGATGAGTTACCGGGTTTACCACCGATTGGAGAAGTTGAGTTTGGTATTGCATTAATGTCGAGAACTACTCCAATTTTGATAGCTCCGTATAGAATGGAACCGACAGAGTTAAAAAAGTTGAAAGCTCAGTTGCAAGAAGTGATAGATAGAGGTTTTGCTAGACCGAGTTATTCTCACTGAGGTGCACCGGTTTTGTTTGTGAAAAAGAAAGATGGAACTATGAGAATGTGCATTGATTATCGACAGCTCAATAAAGTGACGATCAAGAACAAATATCATTTACCGCGGATAGATGATTTGTTTGATCAGTTGATAGGAGCTATGTGTTTTCAAAGATAGATTTGAGATCAGGATACTATCAGTTGGGAGTAAAAGATTTAGACATTTCAAAAACTACTTTCTAAACGAGGTACAGACATTATGACTTTTTGGTTATGCCTTTCGGATTAACAAATGCACCTACTGTATTTATGGATTTGATGAACAAAATTTTCAGACCGTATTTAGATCGATTTGTCATTGTATTCATTGATGAGATTTTGATTTATTAGCATGATGAAACTAAGCATGCCGAACAGCTAAGAATAGTGCTACTGTAACACCCCGTACCCGAGACTGTTGCCGGAGTCGGACACGAGGGGTTCACAGACTAAATTCGCTTACTATCGCAGTCCATTTTAAAATTTTCCAGGCAGTTGGCTAACTGCGACACTGTCACCTTAAAAATCATATCTTGAGTTTCACAACTCGAAAATCAGTTTTGTAATTTTTCCCTGAAACTAGACTCATATTCCCATCTACACATTTTTTTCTAGAATTTTTGGTCAGGCCAATTAGTACAGTTTATTAGTCAAAGTCTCCCATGTTACAGGGATCGACTACACTGACCTTTGCGCATTACGACTTGGATATCTCCCTGCACAGGGATTCAATACTGATTCCGTTTGTTTATATAGAAACTAGACTCAGAGAGGAATCTATACATATATGGAATGACTCCTAATTATCCCTGGTTAATTTATAATGAATTTCCAAAGTCGGAACAGGGAATCCAGAAACCGTTCTGGCCCCTATCTCACGAGAAACTGAATATCTCTTAACATACTATCCATATGATCATTTCGTTACTTTCCTATGAAAATAGATTCATCAAGGTTCGTTTACATAATTTATTCACTATTTAATTCCAATCCTACTATTTTTAGTGATTTTCCAAATCTACATCACTGCTGCTGCCAGCATCTGCCTTTAAGGTAGACTTTACCTATTTCATAGTTTCCATGATTCAACTAGCCCTTTTAGAATAAATAGCACAAATCATGATAGCAATTAACCATTCCATACCAAATGATTATAACATTATGCTCAAACATATATAAGCCATTTTCGCATGGCTATATACATTAACCAAAATATTCTTCCGCCACTAGTCTATTTTATACATGCCATAAGACAATCTGAAACATAGCAGTACCAAACAGTGGATAGTGATAGTGTGACTAGTTGCTGACGATCCCCGAGCCTGTAGCTTCACAATGAGATCTATAAAACAGAGGAAACAGAGTAAACGGAGTAAGCATTACAATGCTTAGTAAGTTTTAAGCAGTGTCAACAGATAACAATCAAATTATAACATAGTTATTCGTATTTTTATTTCACTCTTCCTTCGGGCATACCATCCCTTTACCGAATCTGCACATCTCATCATATACAATAGGCAGATAAACTTTCACATAAAAATGAGCTCAAGTGACATAGATATATCGTATGATTTCACATCACCTCTCACACTGATCCGATGTCACATAATCATAGGAATAGTCTCATAGATTGCTTTCGTATGCATCACATAACTACCTTATGATTTAGTGCAAATCAAGCTCACATATAAACTTGGAGTACATACCTGTTTAACCTTTCGCATTGAATATATTTATAAGCAATTCTTATTACGAAGTCTTACCCGGACATAATCTCCACACGAAGTTATCGGGTCTTACCCGGACAAAATCCCCACACGTAGTCATCGGGTCTTTAGAGCTCGGATATAGTACAAGCACGAAGCTTAAGGACATTAATCGGTGATAATATTCTCGCATAAAGCCTGCGGGGTTTTAACCCGGATATAGTACTGACACAAATGCCCTTCGGGACTTATCACATTTATGCACTTTCACATCCATTACGTTGGCCACTCGGCCCTGTCACATATATACACTTTCACATTCATCACATCAGCCATTAGGCCTTATCACATATATACACTTTCACATTCATCACATCGGCCATTAGGCCTTATTACATATATACACTTTCACATTCATCACATCGGCTATTAGGCCTTATCACACATATACACTTTCACATTCATCACATCGGCTATTAGGCCTTATCACATATACATACACTTTCACATTCATCACATCGGCCATTAGGCCTTATCACATATACATACACTTTCACATTCATCACATCGGCCATTAGGCCTTATCACATATATACACTTTCACATTCATCACATCGGCCATTAGGCCTTATCACATATACATACACTTTCACATTCATCACATCGGCTATTAGGCCTTATCACATATACATACACTTTCACATTCATCACATCGGCCATTAGGCCTTATCACATATATACACTTTCACATTCATCACATCGGCCATTAGGCCTTATCACATATACATACACTTTCACATTCATCACATCGGCCATTAGGCCTTATCACATATATACACTTTCTTGGCTGAATCTACATCTATCATTTTCCAATATCACAATTTAGAATTCACGTATGGGTTTAATCGATAGCTTATGAGCAACTAGAACAAGTTTATCAAGGTTTACAACACAATCTCAAATTCAGCACAAGCTATTTTTCCTGAGCAATAGTCACTAAATCATTTATAACTGGAGCTACAAAACTCCAAATCACTTTCTGTTAATTTTTCCTGAATATAGACTCGTATATATTCCATCCATAAAATTTCCAAAATTTTAGGTTTGGCCAATCAATACCAGATTTTTCTTAAAGTTTCCCCTGTTTCACTGTTTGACTAATTGACCACTCTTCACTACGAATCAGATTTCTCATTTTACAGAATTCAAAGTGTGTTGTATTTGATTTCATTTGAAACTAGACTCATTAAGGAGTCTAAGCATATAAATTTTATCTTATAACCATTTTTGTACAATTTATAATGATTTTCTAAAGTCACGTTACTGCTGCTGTCCGAAGCAGACTATTTCAAATTACCCTTAAATTCCCAAGCTCAAACACTTAAGGACTTACCATTTGAGCTTAAAACATATCATGGCCACATCATATCTTACTAAATCAACTCATCATGTCCTATTATAATTGAATTTACTCAACGTTTAAACACTTAAAACTTACCTCGGAAGTTGCCGAACGATTACGACGGCTCTTCGATCATTTTTTTCCTTTCCCTTATCCAACTTTGATCCTCTAGGCTCTTGAGCTAAATCAAACAAATTTACTTCTCAATCAAACACATATATATGGCAACCATATACATTTCAAAAACCAATTCGTTCGTATCATTTGTCCATATATTAGCTTTTAGCATATTTGGTCATTAGAGTGACCTATTTAACTTTCAAGCATTCATTTCTAATTTTAATTAAACAATGCCGAATGCCATTAGCTACTAATGCCACACACACACATGTGCATAAAATTCATCCATACATAACCTCTAGCTCATTCGGTCATTCATCTCTCAAACCTATCAAAGTTTCATGTCAAACTTCCCTGGCCGAATACACATATAAGCACATAATGCACATTTAAAATTTTTTTATTTACTTCATGATACATTCGGCCTTGGCAACAATTTCATTAGAAATCCTTATTAGCCACTTCATCAATCAATTATATCATCTACTTAATATTTCATAACTTATCATGCTAGCTGAATATTATTTATTCAAGTTCATCATCTTCATATTCGGCATTAGCATCAAATATAATAGCCCATTTCTTCCCACTTTGAATTTATGCATCCATTTAATCATAGTTTGTTTAAGCACTCATACAACAAGATTCATCCAATTTAACAAGAAACAAAAACTTTATTCCTCCATAGCTACAATGGCCGAAAGATCTAGACATCTCAATACCGAAATTTCTAACATGGGTTGCCTAAAGAATTTGGTAGGGAGTTCAAATTTATCTAGCATTTCAAGTAATTTAACACATCCATATAGCTAACATGCTAGTAGTATCAAGGCATCAACTAAAATTTTGAAGCCTCTTAGCCGAATCCTAACTCTCCAACAACTCTAATTTCATCCATGAGATAAATAGAAGTAGGCTAACCCTCCAAAGGATGTGTAAACCTCCAAAAGAAACATTGAACATACCTTAATCTCAAGAACCACCTTGGCCGAACTTCCCCTCTTCTTCTTCCTTCCATTCGGCCATGTTGAACAACCAAGGAAGAATTTTGTTTTTCCTCCCCTTTCTCTAGTCACGGCAATGGGGAGTAAGGGGGAGACAACTTTGGTTTCTCCTCCCACTCCCCTCATATTTTATTATTCTTCCCACACATATTAGCATAAAATGTCTTTAATATGTTTTTTTTAATACTTATTTCCTATTATAAAACCATGTAGTCATTATAATATTAATACAAAATGCATATGCTTTGTATCCCATACCCTCATGGCCGGCCACTTCCTCTAAAGTGGGGAATTTGACATGCAAACCCATCATTTCACAACATGCATTATTAGGCCACTTTACATTTGCCTAGCACATTTCCAAATTTTCTCACATAAGTCCTATTTGATAAAATTCACTTACCATTAACAAAATTCAAACATGAAATTTTTACACATGCATATGTACATATAATGAGCATCAACTATGACGGTTAATTATCTTTATGACTCGGTTTAGTGGTCCCGAAACCACTTTCCGACTAGGGTCACTTTAGGGGTGTCACAGCTACAAACTTTGAGAGATAAGCAGTTATATGCGAAGTTTAGCAAATGTGAATTTTGGTTACGAGAAGTCAGTTTTCTGGGACATGTTGTGTTGGCATCTGGTATCCGAGTTGATTCGAGCAAGATTTCAGCTATTTTGGATTGGAAGCCTCTGAGAAATGTTTCTCAAGGCTGCAGTTTTCTAGGACTTGCTGGTTATTATCGACTGTTCGTAAAAGGCTTTTCAATGATCGCGACTTCGTTGGCGAAACTACTTCAAAAAGATGTGAAATTTGAATGGTCTGAAAAGTGTCGGAAAAGCTTTGATCAGTTGAAAGCCCATTTGACTGAAGCTCCAGTGTTAGTACAACCAGAATCGGGTGAGGAATTTGTGATCTACAGTGATGCTTCGTTGACCAGTCTAGGTTGTGTTTTGATGTAGGAAGACAAAGTCATAGCTTATGCCTCGAAACAATTGAAGCTGCATGAAAAGAACTATTTGACATACGACCTTAAGTTAGTTGCGATTGTATTTGCTTTGAAGATTTGGCGCCACTATCTGTTTGGTGAGAAATGTCACGTTTATTCTGATCATAAAAGTTTGAAATATCTGATGACTCAAAAATATTTGAATCTACGACAAAGAAGATGGCTAGAACTGCTAAAAGACTACGAGTATGTTATCGACATCATCTTGGAAAAGAAAATGTTGTTGTTGATGCTTTAAGTCGGAAATCATTGTTTGCATCACGTACCATGAATGCTCATTTAGCTTTGTCTGATGATGGTTCAGTTTCAGCGGAATTCAAAGCGAGACCTTTGTTCTTACAGCAGATTGTTATGCTGAAAAGGATGATAATGAGATAATAGCAAAATGATCTCAGTGTAACTTGAATTCTAATGCGTGATATTCGTGACAAGTTTTAAAGATTTATGAATGAATTGTTCTTGAGACTAACTTATTATCACGATTAAGGCAAGTGTACCTATCGAACAGTAGTATAGTTCAACAAGACCGGATTGTCGAACCCAAAGGAACCACGAGTACTAGTATTTACTTCCTTTTTATTATGTAGCCTAAAAATTAAGAGTTTTGATTATCTAAACTAATTACTAAACTAAGAATGCACAGAAAGAAAATTTGGGAAAATACTTTCGGGAAAATTTGATTGATTAAGACAATACCTAAGGAAAAATCCGTGACAACCCAAAATTGACCCTAGTCGGGAAGTGGTTTCGGGACCGCTAAACCGAGTCATAAAAATAATTAGCTGTCATATTCGATGCTTATTATATGTATATATGCATGTGCGAAAATTTCATATTTGAATTTTGTTTAATTGTAGGTGAATTTTAGTAAATAGGACTTATGTGAGAAAATTTTGAAATGTGATAGGTTAATTTATAAGGACCTATTAAAGCATGTAGTGAAAATAATGGCTTTGCATGTCAAATACTCCTTTTTTTATACATAGTGGCCGGCCATGATGGAGCATATATTAGAATATGTGGTAAATTTCCATGAAATGGTCATTATTTTATGTAAAAGAAAGGAAATAATAAAAGAAATACTAAGGATAATAAAAGAGAAAAAAAAGGGGGTTATTACCTTGTTCTTCTTAGCCGTACAAGAAGAAGAAAAAGAGGGGGGGGGGCAAAGGCATTCGGCCTTTTGAATGAAGAGAAGGTTAGTAAATTTTGTTAATCTTTCTTTTGAAATCTTAGTTTGTTCAGGTTAATCATCACGTTTTTCTTACCTAGCCATACTAAAATTTTGAATTTAGAGTGTTGGATGGAACTTTCGGTTATGGTATGTGTGAGAAGAACTTGATTTTTTCTTACCTTTAAGTTTTGATGGATAAAGAAACAAAAGATTGTTGATGAAAGAAATTAATGTGTTAAGAGATTATATGAAACTTATTCATGTTTATATATGTTATATGCATTGAAAATGGTTGATGATTTTGGATGTGATTAGATTGAATCGGCCATGGTATATCCATAAGTATGATTTATGCTTGTTATGTTACTCATGGTTAAAACGATTCGGCTATGGTTCATGTAAAAATAAAATATACATGTGAATTTAAAAGATGGTATGAACAAATGTGGAGTTTTGCTAGTTTAGGATTATTCGGCCAAGTGTTTATGTGGTGGAAATTAAGTGTTAAATGGAATGAAAATGATATTATATGGGGGTATGTATATTCGGCCATATGAGTAAATATATAGATGATGTTAAATTCGATTATGTATAATGGGCCATATAGAGTACACATTGTGATATTAACTTTAATTCTCTATAATTGATCAAGTGGGTGATATTGGTTTATATGGTTGAATTTGAATTATGAATATGTACCTTGAAATAAAATATATCATCGACTATGTTACTTTGGAAGTAAGAATGCATTCGGCCTTGAGACAATTTATAAGTATTAGTTAAGGTTCTAATGTTTTGAACAAGAATGGTTGTAAGATGAAACGAAAATTATTAAAATATATATGAGTAATTAACAAGGGTGGTTGCCGTGTATATAATATTTATGTGTGTTTTATTGAAATATTTATTGGGTTAATTTTAGTAATTGGATCTTAGGTGATCAATAGCCGAATGGCTTAAAGTTAGTAAAAAGCATAAGGTGAATAAAAATAAAATGTTGCCGTATGCTTCTTTTGATAGGAAACTATTAATGTTATGGGATATAAATAACTAGCAAGGTAATTAAACTAGTTGATTTATTTATTTAAGCTCAAGAACCTAAAGGAGAGGCGTCCAACAAGGGGAAATCGAAGGTCATCGAGTAGCCGACTTGGAATTATTTTACCCAACATAAAGTAAGTCATTAAGCATATAGTTTGTATTAATTTAAATGGTCATAACGTCTATGTAATGATGCTGAATGGAATGATAAATATATATATACATGTATGTATGTGGTGATGAAAGTGTTGAATGAAAAGAAAAGAGGTGAGATGTATTGAGTTGTTGATCTCGGCACTAAGAGTGCGGGTATAAATATTTATGATCATGAGATTGGCGCTAAGTGTGCGGGTTTAAATTGTACAGCACTAAGTGTGCGAGTTTGATTATGTAGCACTAAGTGTGCGAGTTTGATTATATAGCACTAAGTGTGCGAGTTTGATTATATAGCACTAAGTGTGCGAGTTGATTATATAGCACGAAGTGTGCGAGTTGATTATATAGCACTGAGTGTGCGGACTTAATATATACTTTTGAATCACTATGGACACTAAGTGTGCGACATTATTGAGTTGATCACGGACAGCGGATCGGGTAAGTACCTTGAGTTCGTGACTAATAGGCGCTATGTTTATATTTGAAGTTGAGCTTGGTAAGTTTGAACCTATGTGACAATTATAATTGAAGTCACGTACATAAGATTTATCGTGGAATAGGTGAAAGGTCGTTTAGTTGTATGACTGTAACGAAAATAAAATGATGTATGAAAATGCCTCAAATATCCTATTGATTAGTATATGGAATGTGAATGCATGACTTGGTATGAGATTGAACCGATAGGTTTGAGGAACTATGGTATGGTTCGGTATGGATGGAGTAACTAGCCTCGTTCCATTTTGCTTCCTCTTGTGATAATGTTATTAATGGATGGTAGTGCATTGCTTATGACTTACTGAGTTATATACTCACTCGGTGTTTCCTTGTCACCTATTTTAGGTTTCTTGGACTCGTCTCTTTTTGCGTGATCGGGCCGTCATCGGAGTCATCACACCGGCTAGCAACTTTTGGTGTCTTCTTTTTAGTCGGTCTAGGAGAACATTTCGGCATGTATAGGCTAATATGTTTTGTTGAAATTTGGTATGTAAACTTTTAGCCATGCGAAAATGGCATAAATGTTCGGTTGGATTTGGTTTATAACGTTAGGTCGTAAGTCTTGGTAATTCGATTTTTATGCCATATGTCATGGCTGATTAATTTTGGTGTTAAGATTCATGATATGGCAATAGTGTAGTAGGGAGATGTTTGACAATGATTAGCCTTTGGTATGGCTAGTCATGATTATAATTTTGTGATATGTATGATGAATTACTAGTTAGATCAATGAGAAATCACGAAATGGGCATAGTTGCTTCAGTAACAGATGCTGGCAGCAGCAGTGACGTGGGATTGAAAAATTACAAAAATTAGTAGGAATGGAATTAAATAGTGAATAAATTATTTAATCGAAGATCGATGAGTCTATTTTCATATAGAAGTAACGAAACGATCATATGGACAGTATGTTAAGAGATATTCAGGTTCTCGTGAGACAGGGCCAGAACGGTTTCTGGGTTCCCTGTTCCGACTTTGGAAATTCATTATAAATTAACCAAAGATAATTAGGAGTCATGCCATATATGTATAGATTCCTCTCTGAGTCTAGTTTCTATAGAAACAAACGGCATCAGTATTGAAGCTCTGTGCAGGGAGTTATCCAAATCGTAATGCATGAAAGTCAGTGTAGTCGCACCCTGTAATATGGGAGAATTTAACTAATAAACTGTACTAATTGGCCTGACCAAAAATTCTACAAAAATTCTACCATATAGTTATATGAGTCTAGTTCCAGGGAAAATTTACGGAACTGGATTTCGAGTTTCAGAACTCAAGATATGATTTTTAAAGCGACTAGTACGCAGATTGGCAGCTTGTCTGGGAAATGTCAAATAAGTGGTTTGAAGTCTGTTAACACCTCGTGTTCGACTCCGGCGACGGTCTCGGGTTCGGGGTGTTACAATTTTATTGGTATTAGAGCTATGGTTTAGTCGGTTCTAGGACTACCATAGCACGTATGAGTCTAGCTATACATGCCTTAATGTTAATGTTTAAATGTGTGATGACTTCTAACGGTTAAAATTTTTGTTTTGATTAGTAAATGGATCCCGGTGTAGAGAGAACCTTGGCGGATGACGTTGAAAGTGTAGCGGCTGCTCCTGCACAAGGGACGCCGCCTGTTGAACCTCAGTCATCTGCGAATAATCAAGGTGAGGGGGCTAAACAAGCCTTCTTTACCATGATGAATGAGTGGGTCGCGCAATATGCCCGAACCAATCCGGCTGTCCAACAATTCCCGAATTTGAATAATCCACCCCAAGAGCCCGTAATGCCATCAGTCACTGATCCTGTGAGGCTGAGTAAGCCACCTGTAGACTTGATTAGGAAGCGCGGGGCTGAGGAGTTCAGGGCCATAGTTACTGATGATGCTGAAAGGGCCGAGTTCTGGCTTGATAACACCATTCGGGTGTTTGATGAACTGTCATGCACACCCGATGAATGTCTAAAGTGTGCTATATCCTTGTTGCGGGACTCAGCCTACTATTGGTGGAGGACCCTGATTTCCATAGTCCCAAACGAACGAGTTACTTGGGACTTCTTTCAAACGGAATTCCGAAAGAAATATATTAGTCAACGGTTCATTGATCAAAAGCGCAAGGAGTTCTTGGAACTCAAGCAAGGCCGTATGAAGTATCTGAATACGAAAATGAATTCGTAAGACTCAGTAGGTATGCCCGGGAGTGTGTAGCTGATGAGGTTGCTATGTGCAAAAGATTCGAAGAAGGATTGAATGAAGATTTAAAGCTACTAGTGGGTATTTTGGAGATAAAAGAATTCGTAACACTAGTCGAACGAGCCTGCAAGGCGGAAGAACTTGGAAAGGAGAAGAAGAAGGCTAAATTTGAAGCTAGAGACTATCGTAAAAGATCGACGGGTAAAGCTCCGTTCTCAGCTGTAAAGAAGTTCAGGGAGGACACTAATAAGTCGAGGACGACTGCGGGAATTTCCATCAGAGCACGACCATCGACGGACTCCCGAGCTACTTCGGTAGCTAGTGTGAGCAATAATCGTCAAGAGAAACCTGAATGTCCCCAATGCGGAAGACGACACCTAGGTGAATGTTGGGGTAAGTCTACTAACAGGGCCTGTTACGGATGCGGTTCGAAGGACCACTTCATTAGAGATTGCACGGAGCTTGATGAGAAGAATAAGATTCAAGGTGCAAGACCTAGTGGAGTGACAACTAGAGGTAGACCACCGAGAATTTTAGGAGGTAGGGGTGGTAGTCAGAGAGGGGCCTCTGATACGGCTGTTTGAGCCGAGAACCGTACTCCTGCTAGAGCATATGCCATTCGCGCACGAGAGGAGGCATCCTCCCCTGACGTCATCACTGGTACCTTCACTCTCTTTGATACTAATGTGATTGCATGGATTGACCCTGGCTCTACTCATTCATATGTATGCGAAACCTTAGCATCCAGTAAGACTCTACCTGTTGAGTCTACTGAGTTCGTAATTCGAGTGTCAAACCCTTTGGGTCAATACGTACTTGTTGATAAAGTGTGTAAGAGATGCCCTCTAATAATCCGAGAATCCTGTTTTCCGACCGATTTGATGCTTTTGCCGTTTGACGAATTTGATGTTATTCTTGGTTTGGATTGGTTGACCGCGCATGATGCGGTTGTGAATTGCAAAAGCAAGACTATTGATTTGAGGTGCGCAAATAACGAGATAATCCGAGTTGAGTCTACGGACTTAAGGGGGTTGCCAGCTGTAATATCAGCAATGTTGGCCCAGAAATATGTAAGAAAAGGGTGCAAAGCATACCTTGCGTATGTACTTAATGACAAAGAATTAGAAAAGAAACCCGAATCTGTGCCGGTGGTTTGTGAATACCCGGATGTTTTTCCTGAAGAGTTACCGGGTTTGCCACCTGTTCGGGAGATAGAGTTTGTTATTGAGCTTGTACCTGGAACTACGCCAATTTCGATAGCTCCGTATCGTATGGCACTAACCGAGTTAAAGGAATTGAAAGCTCAATTGCAAGAGTTGACGGATAGAGGTTTCGCTCGACCAAGTTTCTCACCTTGGGGTGCACCAGTATTGTTCGTGAAAAAGAAGGACGGAACCATGAGGTTGTGCATTGACTATCGTCAACTGAATAAAGTGACGATAAAGAATAAATATCCATTACCGCGTATTGATGATTTGTTTGATCAACTAAAGGGAGCCTCAGTGTTTTCAAAGATAGATTTGAGATCGGGTTATTATCAGTTGCGGATTCGAGATTCGGACGTACCCAAAACTGCTTTCAGAACGAGGTACGGTCACTACGAGTTCTTAGTGATGCCGTTCGGGCTCACTAATGCCCCTGCGGTATTTATGGATTTGATGAATCAGATCTTCAGACAGTATTTGGACCGGTTCGTAGTTGTGTTCATTGATGACATCTTAGTCTATTCAGGAGATGAGACCGAACATGCTGAGCACCTGAGATTAGTGTTGCAAATTTTGCGGGATAAGAAGTTATATGCTAAGTTCAGTAAGTGTGAGTTCTGGTTAAGAGAGGTTAGTTTCTTGGGTCATGTGGTATCCACATCGGGTATTCGAGTTGACCCGAGTAAAATTTCAGCCATACTTAACTGGAAGCCTCCAAGAAATGTTACCGAAGTTCGGAGCTTCCTGGGGCTCGCCGGTTATTACCGACGATTTGTAAAAGGTTTCTCGATGATAGCCACACCAATGACGAAGCTACTTCAAAAGGATGCTAAGTTCGAATGGACGGAGAAATGTCAGAAAAGCTTCGATCAACTGAAAACTCATTTGACTGAAGCTCCAATTTTAGTGCAACCCGAATCAGGAAAAGAGTTTGTGATTTATAGTGACGCATCCCTACTCGGGTTGGGTTGCGTATTGATGCAAGAAGGTCGAGTTGTGGCCTATGCGTCGAGACAATTGAAGCCACACGAGAGAAATTATCCAACCCATGATCTCGAACTAGCCGCCATCGTATTTGCTTTGAAAATATGGCGACATTATTTGTTTGGCGAAAAGTGCCATGTATTTTCGGATCACAAAAGTCTCAAATATTTGATGACTCAAAGAGACTTAAATCTGCGACAAAGACGTTGGCTTGAGTTGTTGAAAGATTATGAGCTTGTCATTGATTACCACCCGGGAAAGGCTAATGTGGTTGCGGACGCCTTAAGCTGGAAATCGCTGTTTGCTTTACGAGCGATGAATGTGCACTTGTCTGTTCTACCCGACAATGTGTTAGTAGCTGAATTAAAGGCCAAACCATTATTGATTCATCAAATTCGTGAAGCTCAGAAAGTCGACGATGAATTGGTTGCAAAACGGGCTGAATGTATTCCAAATATGGAATCCGAATTTCAAATTGATGATGATGATTGTTTGAGGTTCAGAAGTCGGTTGTGTGTTCCAAGAAATTCAGAACTCATTTCGATGATTCTAAACGAAGCTCATTGTAGCCGAATGTCAATTCACCCGGGGAGTACGAAAATGTACAACGATTTGAAACGTCGATTTTGGTGGCATGGTATGAAACGAGACATCTCCGACTTTGTTTCGAGATGTTTAATATGTCAATAAGTGAAAGCGAAACATCAAGTGCCTTCAGGATTACTTCAGCCGATCATGATACCCGAGTGGAAATGGGATCGAGTCACAATGGACTTTGTGTCTGGATTGCCATTGTCAGCAAGTAAGAAGGATGCGATTTGGGTTGTTGTTGATAGACTGACTAAGTCGGCTCACTTTATCCCCATGCGTACGGATTTTTCATTGGATAAACTAGCCGAATTGTATGTTTCTCAGATTGTGAGATTACATGGAGTACTTTTTTCTATCGTGTCGGATAGAGATCCGAGATTCACCTCGCGATTTTGGAAGAAATTGCAAGAAGCTTTGGGTACCAAGCTGCATTTTAGCACCGCTTTTCATCCACAAACCGATGGTCAATCCGAGCGGATAATTCAGATACTTGAGGATATGTTGAGATGTTGCATCCTCGAGTTTAGTGGTTCATGGAACGGTATTTACCTTTGATTGAATTCGCTTACAACAATAGTTTTCAATCAAGTATTAAGATGGCACCATACGAAGCTTTGTACGGTCGTAAATGCCGTACACCATTGTTTGGACCGAGCTCGGTGAAAGTAAAATTTTCGGAGTCGATTTGATTAAAGATGCCGAACAGAAAGTAAGGGTAATCCGTGAAAGTCTAAAGGCAGCCACGGATCGTCAGAAATCGTATGCGGAATTGAAACGAAAAGACATTGAATATCAGGTGGGAGATAAAGTGTTTCTTAAAGTTTCGCCTTGGAAAAAGGTACTCAGATTTGGCCGAAAGGGCAAGTTGAGTCCGAGATTCATTGGGCCATACGAAATATCCGAACGAGTCGGTCCAGTTGCGTATCGATTGATTTTACCCCCTGAACTTGAAAAGATTCACGACGTCTTTCATGTTTCGATGCTTCGACGCTATAGATCTGATCCTTCGCACATAATTAGTCCGTCGGAGGTTGAAATTCAAGCCGATATGAGTTATGAAGAAGAGCCGATGCGTATCCTAGCTCGTGAAGTGAAGGGGTTGCGAAACAAAAGGGTTCCGTTAGTAAAGGTGTTATGGCTCAAACACGGGATCGAGGAAGCTACTTGGGAAACCGAGAGCTCGATGAAAGAACGATACCCAAACCTATTTACCGGTAAGATTTTCGGGGACAAAAATTTCTTGAGTGGGGGAGAGTTGTGACAGCCCAAAATTGACCCTAGTCGGGAAGTGGTTTCGGGACCGCTAAATCGAGTCATAAAAATAATTAGCTGTCATATTCGATGCTTATTATATGTATATATGCATGTGCGAAAATTTCATATTTGAATTTTGTTTAATTGTAGGTGAATTTTATTAAATAGGACTTATGTGAGAAAATTTTGAAATGTGATAGGTTAATTTATAAGGACCTATTAAAGCATGTAGTGAAAATAATGGCTTTGCATGTCAAATACTCCTTTTTTATACATAGTGGCCGGCCATGATGGAGCATATATTAGAATATGTGGTAAATTTCCATGAAGTGGTCATTATTTTATGTAAAAGAAAGGAAATAATAAAAGAAATACTAAGGATAATAAAGAGAAAAAAAAGGTGGTTATTACCTTGTTCTTCTTAGCCGTACAAGAAGAAGAAAAAGAGGGGGGGCAAAGGCATTCGGCCTTTGAATGAAGAGAAGGTTAGTAAATTTTGTTAATCTTTCTTTTGAAATCTTAGTTTGTTCAGGTTAATCATCACGTTTTTCTTACCTAGCCATACTAAAATTTTGAATTTAGAGTGTTGGATGGAACTTTCGGTTATGGTATGTGTGAGAAGAACTTGATTTTTCTTACCTTTAAGTTTTGATGGATAAAGAAACAAAAGATTGTTGATGAAAGAAATTAATGTGTTAAGAGATTATATGAAACTTATTCATGTTTATATATGTTATATGCATTGAAAATGGTTGATGATTTTGGATGTGATTAGATGAATCGGCCATGTATATCATAAGTATGATTTATGCTTGTTATGTTACTCATGGTTAAAACGATTCGGCTATGGTTCATGTAAAAATAAAATATACATGTGAATTAAAAGATGGTATGAACAAATGTGGAGTTTTGCTAGTTTAGGATTATTCGGCCAAGTGTTTATGTGGTGGAAATTAAGTGTTAAATGGAATGAAAATGATATTATATGGGGGTATGTATATTCGGCCATATGAGTAAATATATAGATGATGTTAAATTCGATTATGTATAATGGGCCATATAGAGTACACATTGTGATATTAACTTTAATTCTCTATAATGATCAAGTGGTGATATTGGTTTATATGGTTGAATTTGAATTATGAATATGTACCTTGAAATAAAATATATCATCGACTATGTTACTTTGGAAGTAAGAATGCATTCGGCCTTGAGACAATTTATAAGTATTAGTTAAGGTTCTAATTTTTGAACAAGAATGGTTGTAAGATGAAACGAAAATTATTAAAATATATATGAGTAATTAACAAGGGTGGTTGCCGGTATATAATATTTATGTGTGTTTTATTGAAATGTTTATTGGGTTAATTTAGTAATTGGATCTTAGGTGATCAATAGCCGAATGGTTTAAAGTTAGTAAAAAGCATAAGGTGAATAAAATAAAATGTTGCCGTATGCTTCTTTGATAGGAAACTATTAATGTTATGGGATATAAATAACTAGCAAGGTAATTAAACTAGTTGATTATTTATTTAAGCTCAAGAACCTAAAGGAGAGGCGTCCAACAAGGGGAAATCGAAGGTCATCGAGTAGCCGACTTGGAATTATTTACCCAACATAAAGTAAGTCATTAAGCATATAGTTTGTATTAATTTAAATGGTCATAACGTCTATGTAATGAGCTGAAGGAATGATAAATATATATATACATGTAGTATGTGGTGATGAAAGTGTTGAATAAAAGAAAAGATGTGAGATGTATTGAGTGTTGACTCGGCACAAGAGTGCGGTATAAACATTATGATCAGAGATTGGCGCTAAGTGTGCGGGTTAAATGTACAGCACTAAGTTGCGAGTTTGATTATGTAGCACTAAGTGTGCGAGTTGATTATATAGCACTAAGTGTGCGAGTTTGATTATATAGCACTAAGTGTGCGAGTTGATTATATAGCACGAAGTGTGCGA